>NW_010308559.1:0-482 GCF_000700745.2 Antrostomus carolinensis
ACCTCTTCTGAAGGAGGGTAGTACACCTCACCAGAGTGTGTTTCACAGATGCCTCACCTGATCTCATTGACAAAACAAGTGGAAATAGAAAGCCATAGCCTTGGAAGTGGCAACAGGAGAAAAGTTAACTGAGACAGGTGAAGGAAGTGCACAAGCAGTTCTATTAGCTGCCCAACACGGTGCTAACTACATTTACACTGACTCATGTGCTGTTTTCAAAGGAGCCACCGAGTAGATAGGTCATTGGGCCACCAATGATTGGCAGGTAAACAAAGTCCCTGTCTGGGAAACCGAGAGCTGGAATCAACTATTGGAAACAGGGGAACAGAGAACATTGCACATTGGTTGGGTAAAAGGACACAATCGTTCCCATTCAATCACTTGTCCAATCCAATCAACAGGTCGACAGCCTAACACGACTGCAACAAGACAATGTTGTAACCAATGATCAGGAACGGGAATGCTTCCTCAAATGGTTCCAT
>NW_010308560.1:0-22009 GCF_000700745.2 Antrostomus carolinensis
TCAGGATTAAAGGGAAGGCAGGGAAAGGGTACTATCAAGTGAATCTGGCAATGGTGTGTCCGGACTTGTAGTGTCACATCGAAATGTGTCTGTCTGTAACCAGCCACACCAGACCCCCCGCCACAGCACACTGCTAAATGCTGCAGGTTTAGCTGTGTGAGTCTGTAAATCGTGGACAGATGGGAGTGCAGTGCAGAATAAACTTTTCTCTTGCCCTTCTTTGCAAAATGCTCATCCTGGCTGTTGGAATGAGGTAGATGTAATCTACCCTTGGTTGTGAAAGGTTGCTGGTGGGTGCACAGCTGAGCCAATCCAGTAGTGTGCTGCTGCAGAAGCACATAGCGCCATACCTTCCCATCACCATCTTACCTGTTGTTCTAACGATTGTTTTGGTGCTGTTGGCAAACTCAGATCATTAATAAGGCAGAAGGATGTTCACTTCTGCTGATCTAGTTTGCTGTCAACAGGAAAGTATACCATGACTTGTGTATAGGAGGTGACTGAGAGCAAGGAAGAGAAGTGGGCTGAGTTGGGATTGTGTCTTCTGGTAAGCTGTAAACTGTTTGCTTGGCTTAAGTATACTGGTAGCCACATCAAAAGAGTCAGATTGGTGGTGGCTAGGTATTTGTTTCCCTTTATAGTCTGTGGATATAAATGGTTGGAGAAATCGCCCCCAAGATGTCCTGGGTCTGTGAGGGAGCAGAGATGATTCACTACTTAGTTGGCTGAAGTTGTACAAAATGATTCATGGTCTAGCTGGCCCCTGTGCTACTTGAATGTTTTTGCAGGTGTTATTCTTGTTTCCCCAGACACACGTGCAACTCTACTTTCTCTGGTTGGTACAACATCCTTCTGAGGTGCTATATCGATTTATTTAATTCCAGTCCTTATCTTTCAATCCCTAGCCTAATAAGTGCATCAAACTCAAGCTTATAGTTACTTCCAAAGTGCCGTAGGACTTTTCTTATTCTTTCTTTATCAAAATTTATTTCAAGGCCCAGTCACCTATTTGTTTGATTCTCTTGATTTTCTTACTTCAGTCTTATATATATGGAGTGATTTCTTGAATTTAATCACCAGAATCTTATTCTGTTCACATTTTTAATCCCTCAAGAAAAACTGCATTTGTTTCTGTAGTTGATACTACTATATATAGTTGGCTTGTTATATACTCTACTTCTAGATTGCCTGCCATTGGATACTGCTGTAGCTCAATAAATATGAAGGCTTATTTTGATATTTCAAATCTTAAAGAACTAGGGAAAAAAATAAGTGAGGTTTAAAAAAAAAACCGCAAACCACAACAACTCTCCCTATTTCCCTTCTGAGGAAGGGAAATGATATACATGACTGTGAAAGTAAACGGGGGCTTGTAACAGGGAGAACGGAGGCAAATCAAAATAAATATCTTATCTCAAGACTGTTTTGTGGAAAAAAAATCCATGTACTTTTGAGTTTAGGTGTATGGAACTCTTGGATAGCTCTTAATGAGGTGGAGAAGAGGGAGATTTTTGTCTCTTCCCTAATTTATGAATGAATTGGGAGAATTTACTAATTTAACAGTATTTCCAGTTCATTTTCTCTTTCCTGATTAGGCAGGACTTTACTGGATGCTTTCCCATTGGTGATAGCTGTTGTAGACACTTCCTTCTACTTCCTTCCTTCCTTTTAAATAGTATGCTCAATTATGATTGTCATGTTTCTGCACTCAAGGACTGTAGAAGACATGGGCTGAGCTCGTGCTGCTAATTGAAACTGGCCTTGGGACCTTCAGGATCCTTACTCTTGCTTCCATAACAACCTATTTTCTCTGTTGTGTGACTGCACAGTGAACTGTATTGAGAAACTCACTGGCTGGAAAACCAGCTGCAATCCTGTTCACCCTGCTGTATGCATGTAGCGCAGGGGCCGCATGTAGCGCAGGGGCTGTTGGCATGAGGGGGTGGTGCAGGAGAACCGCCGGGATTCACACGAGTGCACTGTGCCTTTGCCAGTGTTTATAGCAGGATAGCCACGGCTGGTAGCTGGGCTACTGTGGAGACAGTCTTTTCAAACAGGCGTGTCGGGTTATCGTTGGCTTCAAATTGATGGTGGCGAGGTGAGGAATTAGGGCTTCAGTTAAGATCTGTGAGTGGAGGACTAAAGGCATTCTAGGCACACAAGCTTTAACGTTACATAGAAAAAAAGTCTGTGCAAATGAATTTCCAACTACTGGACTTGCTCATGAGTAATGAAGGTGAAACCAGGTAGTAGCATGCAAATAGCTGGATCCTCAGCTAAAGTTTCAAAAGTGTGTGATGATGCAGTTAACACCAAACTCCTAGCTGTTAATTTTAGGTAGAATGCACTTCCTACAACAGAGCAGTGTGGCCTTGGCTTCAGATTACTGCAGATTTCATGTTCCTTGAGAAAAGAGCTAAATAGACAATGCAGGTAAAGTAGTGAAAGACTTGATCCTTAGCCATTTCATAATGTCATCAATTAAATGGCAGATGCAAGAGCAGAGCTCTGAATTGCTCCATCACTCCAGCATCCTACAGACTGTATTAAGTTCCTGCTTTTGGCTGGAAGTGTGTCATGCTTTCATCATTTGCAGTAGCTGCAAACCAGAGAAAACTGTAGAGCCAGGATGGTAGAGGAAAAATCCTAATGTGTAACTTCAGCAATTAATGTAACAACAGTTTTCATTGTGAAGTTTGACACAGCTGTGTTACCTGGTAATGTTGAACAAGGGCAATTCAGTAAGTCTGGTTTCCTGTTACTGTTGTGTTACTTGGTCTGTTTATGGTCAGGTTTCAGGTTGGATTTCCGTTGGTGGGGTGAATGTTTGTTATGGGGACTCATGTAAGTGTCAAGCATGTCAAAGTCCCTGGCCGGCCTTGTCTGTATTCTGATCTGTGCTGTGAGGTAATCATGCTGTTTAGGAAGCATGAGCTGGTGTTCATGTTAGTTCATTTAGGAAGCTCCTTGTTTACGTTTGTCTTTGGCGGGCTGAGATTTCACTGTGGCAGTTTTCCAGTGCTGAAGTACATTTGCTTTCCTGTAAGAGAAGACAATGTGATAAATGTAACTTTGAAGGAAGTTATGTGGTTTATTGAAGATACTAGTAAAGGATATAATGGTCATTGATTATCATCAGGTATTCTATAGAGTGTGAGTATTTATAGTAAATGTAATTCTGGCAAGGAAATCATTTTATGCATTGTTAATATTTAAGAGATTATTTCTCTTTCTCTTTTCCTTTGTGTCCTCAGTTGGTCTTCCTTCTCATCTATGTTCTGAAATGAGTTTCTGCGGTCAGATTAGGCAGTAAAATTAATGTCAGTAATAGCTTGGTATCAGCCTAGGGCTTGAATTGCTGTGCAGGTGTGTGGCATTCTGCAACTGGTGCACTGAGCAGCTACTCAGAAGAACCGTGTTGTGTTAATGCAAGCAAAGTTGTAACAGCTGTTTTGGGGGTTCCCATGGTGCCTATGTCGTGTGCTGTAATGAGCTAGAGGAACTGTTTTGAGCAAGCTGACTCAAAACTTCTAGAAGCATATTTTTGTTACTGTAAGTGGTCCTGGGAAGTGAGGTGAAGACTGGCTGGGGAATTCCTGACCTTTAATTTGAAATATTTCACTGTTCCGATGTGTACCAGAGAGAGCACCCAGAGAAGGAAGGAGGGATTAACTTGTTGCACAATAATTGAAGCAACTGAAATGTAAGAAAATAACTTGCTATCCAAGAGCATCTTCCATGCAGCGTAGGCCATAACAGTGCAAGGAATGTTTTGCTGTAGGATTAAAGGTGGTCTCAAATAAGTGAACATGTAATGATAACACAGTAATGGGCAGTACTTTGGTATGCACGTGTAAAGGTTCTGCCTAGATTGCGGGTTAAGGTAGTGGGATTCACATGGTTGACTGAGCTCTTCAGGAAGGGACCCTGTGAGCAGTAAGTAGCTAGAGATTATGTGTGTTTAGTGTTGATTTCAAACACTCAGTAACTGTCTTCAGTTAAATAAAAAGAGTGATGTGAGACAAGTTGAAACCAAGTTATATATATTTACAGGAAAGGCAAGCTTGTCCATATACTCTTATTGTCATGTTGATGTATATACAAGAACTCGAATACTTGTAGACAGATGTTTCTTATATTATCGCAAATCACTTTCTTGCAACACATAGGCTTACTGAAGTTTTGTCTACCATGGGGGGGAAAAACCCAAAACATGATAAACTGACCGTTAGCTAAACAAAACATACGGCATTAATGACCATAGCTTGTTGTTAGATTTTCATGTTTCTCCACAACTGGAGTGGAAAACCAGCTCAGTGCAGTAACATGTAATTTGATACGGATGTAAATATAGGCTGTATTATCGTAAGTTACAACAGTTGTGTAGCTATGTCATGAATTGTCTGAAAACCAATGTTTTTTGAGGAGGGTTTGGTGAATATTGGTAATGCTTAGCTTTGTGATCTGACTGTAAGTACTGTCCGAAATGAGTGGGTGAGTGTGGGAGGTGAGAAAATGTCATGCAACTGCATGCTCTCTCACCTGTGGGAGGTGAGAAAAATGAAGTGGCAACCTGCACTTGGTCAGTTTCAAAGGAACTTTAATTACACCTGAGATCTGTCTACTAACTGAAAGGAGTTTTGCTGCTTACCTTGCATTAGGTGTGTGGCTTATCTGGTTCCAGAAGGCCAATTCCACTTACTAAACTGGTAGAAAATATTTTTTGTCTTTTTTCCTGTGTGAATTTTTTTTTTTTTTTTTTAGGGAGATTACACAAATTCTAGGTTATTTAGTGAACCTCAGGACTGAGGGAAGAAGGGTGTTTGCACTAGAGCGTGAAAAGAGAGCCTTCCTCTGTCAGTGAGCTGCTCAGTGACTTGGTCATCTTATGGAACTGCAAACCAAGTGGTCTAGATAATTTCACCAAAGCAGTGATTGCCCCTTGGTATCTGTGTTTCAGAGCTTTGAATTAGCTTTAAATGAGGTAGTACAGGTAACCAGACACAACTCAACCTCAATACCTTATAGTAGTATGTGAGTTGATTTACTCTGATTTACAGGTTATTCAGTTTTGGGAATCGTGAGCAAATAAACCTGCTTAGAAATTTGTGCCTCAGCTGGACTGCATCTGCTTTGGGAAACTTGCTTTCTTAATGGTGAGCTGGGCAGATGTACTGCAGCTATCAGGGTTACTGGTACTCTTGAGAGCGGTGCTGTGGAACGCTTACTGCTGTCAGGTTGCTTGTGTCGTTAGATGTGTTGGGGAAAACCAGACAGCATTATTTTGTTGTGGTGTGTGCTGAGCAGTTTCTAGAGCATATGTGGTTGCAACTCCCATTAGTGAGAGCTGTGCTGGTAATACTAGGTAGGAGTGAGTGCGAGCGGCGGAGGACTCATGAAGCCGACTCAATATGAGTGATAGATCATGAATCGATTTATTAGCCCAGATAACACTCATTTATACAGTTAGTTGTGCCTTTTAGGCATTACGTGATTGGCGATTAGTTACATCATACTATTTAGGCATTAAATGATTGGTTACAATAGTAAAGGTTGTGTTTACAGACTTGCATTGTTCTCTTACTTGCGGTTCTCACAGAGTCAGTAAAAACTATATCAGCGCATCCCGCTTGCCAAGCGCTACTCCTTCAAAGTTGTTTCACTTCTTGTCCTGCAAGGCCAGCCTGTTCTTGCTAAACTGAACGTAGCAGCTGAACTGCATGTAGAGGAAAATTCCACTCAACTTATGTCAACTAGGGCCTACTAAAACAGGCTCTGATCGTACAATTGCTCAGTCGAACTGTGACCCTTATCCTTAAGCCATTCCTCAACAAGTGAGACCGAGTTCTTTACACTCTGTAGTGTCTATGTGAGTTAAATGTTGTGGGTTACATTTCTGAAGTGCAAAATTTCTCTGAAGTACAGCAAAAATGAATGGGAACTGTCTTTTTTAGGGGATCCTAGTTTGATGCTATTTTAAAATAAGTTACAATTCCATGGATAAGAAGATCCCATGCACTTTGAAGTCAAAAGAGAGAAAACCAAGCTTCTTTGAAAAAGATGAAAGTCAGCAATTATTTCTTTGCTTTTATTTTTCTGTCGAGAGCCCAACTACTTGTAGCAGTACAGTTCTGTCTAATTTATGAACACCACAACAGGAAGTTGTTTGACATTCATTTGTTGTTTTGAGATGTTGCTTTGGCTTTCTGTGGAGTGAAGAGCTAGCTATTGTCAAGAGGCTGAAGTTCTTCCTGATTAAATATTACTAGGTGTATGAGTGAAGTATATATTGTATACATTTGGTGTTTGTTTTTTATAATTCACAGAGGCTTTTCTGATCTTGTTTCACTTCTTTCCTGTATTTCTTTAGGGCTGGGATGACACTGCTGAGTTGCTGAGATTTCATCTGGCTTTCAGTGTTTGAAGTGTTGAGCTCTAGTTTCTGTTTTCTTTCTGAAAATGTGTTCTGGTGAGCTGTCTCATAGCTGGAGAACTCATAGCACTAACAACTAATAGTGTTTAATTTAATTTTTTTTCTTTTCCTTTTGTGGCTTCAGTTGCATCAAATTATAGGATGGCTTCATGGCCAATCTTGTTGCAAACAAGCAAGGAAGGTACTTTGGATTGATGTAACTGCTAATACCGAATTTAGTGGTACAGGGAGTGTATTAAGTTTTAATCATATTGTTGTTACTAGTCCATATTGTACATCTCTTTCTCTAGTGCTCCAATTGTAAGAGCTCTCTTCTTGGCTTCCTACCAGTTTGTAATTGGTAGAGATATTTTAAGGTAACTAACTAAGGTAACCTAACTTTAAGGAAAGTTCCTGTTTTGGAGTCCAGGATAATTAGGGATGAAGTGGGGGCGGTGGCACACTATAACTCTGTGTATGTGTGACTTTCTACTTTCAGGATCCAACTTGAAGTCTTGTGAGAGAGCCTTTGTGAAACAGTTTCTCCATGTTTTGAATAAAGCTTTCTCCAGCAACAAAGGCCTGATGTGGGCACTCATGCTTCCCAATAGGTGATGGAGAGATTGTTATTACAGACGTATCACATCAAGACACCTTTCCCCCCCTCTTTTCCTTCCTCTGCCATACAGCTTCTTGGCCTGCTGAGGTTCCTACAGGCCTGGGTGGGAGAGGAGGGACAGGACAGAGGCCTCCAGTGAATAATGCAGAGAACGTGGAAGTAGGAGCCCATGTGGCCAAAAACTAAATTCTGTATTTTTGTCTGAGCTGTGGACCAAACTGCTCTGAAATGCTGGGTCTAAGGAGTGGTACGTATGATGCCATGGAGGGACTGGGTAGTGCTGAGCAGCAGAAGGAGTCTGTGCTGCAGTCTACCACCTGGGTGAGTATGGTGTTACCCTAGGGGTGGGCTGTTAGTCTGTAATGTAAAGCCCGACGTCTTTTGGCTGTGGCACTAAAACAACCCAGCATTGGTTTTATTTCTACAGATTTATTTTTTTTTTGCAAGCACTTGTGCACACATCTCTCTTGAGCACGACATTAATTGCTTGTGCTTGCATGTAATCTTGGAAAAGCATAGTTTAAATTTGAGAGTATCTCCTTTTAAAATTGTGTGTTGATTTTTACATTGGTCTTATTTTGCTGAGAAGCATTGCTGTTGTTTCTTATAAGTAGTACAGCAATTAAAAAAAAAAGTAGTTGAATGTGTTAATACTTTAACACTTTTGAATCTTGCTCTTAAGAATCTTTATACAATTTTCAGTCTGTGCTGTGAATTCTGATTTTTTTTTTCACTTCTACAAAGAGAAGTGTGAAAACTGGAGAAGAATGTGCTAGCTTTGTCTTATTGAGTCTGAATCCATCCATTCCTGTAAAATGTTCATAGTTTGATTATAAACATCTAGAACTTCTATATGCTGCTGTCTTAACTAGAGAAATGTTAGTATTCCCAAGAGAAAAAGAATCTCTCCCACTTCAAGGTGGGAGAACTTGTGTTACACATTTAAATACAGATGCTTGTGCCATCTAAAGGCCGACAGTCATTTTGATTACTGAGTGTGTTTTTTCCTTTCCTCTATTTTTCATAGTAGCTTGTTGTAGCATTATTTGTGAATAATTCATTTAGTCTGAAGAGTGTGAGTTTGTGTTTGTGGCATTACTTAGCTTTTCTCATGTGACTACTTTGCTGTTTTAGGGAATAAACCCCTATAAACTGTTTCACCACTTGTGTAGGCACAAAATCTAATTTGTGTGGTAATGTGAAAAGCTTGTGTGTTTGCTTTTGTAAAGAACAACACCTCTGCACCAGTGCAGTTCCAGTCGTGACACAGACTATTGTACGGACAGGGTTTGGGTGTCTTTCCTCAGATCTGTGGAACTTTGCTGTTGTGTATGATTACACGGGTGCTGCAAAGCAGTTCACTGTGCTGTGGCTTCTGCTTATGGAAGACTGACTTACAGATAGTGAACACAAATTTTCATTGAGCAGTTGATCTGCCAATTGGAAATGGGCGATTTGCAGCCCAGACAGTGGATCTGCACGAGTTCCTCCGTGGTTACAAGGCAATGAAGATAGCTTACTTGTTTCCGCTCTATGGAGAGAGCCTTCTGATTGGAGAACTTATTTCTTCCTATTAAGATTGTGGTGAGCGTAGGATGTTTTTACAGTGACTAGCTAAAGAGTAAACAAAAGGTTCCTTTAATAAACACACAGTGTCCTCTTTCTGTGCATGCCTTTCATATTTGCTTGACACTGTGAGTTTCCCCTGGATTTAGGTTTCTACAGCCCAAGCAAAATATTAAGCTATTGTTAGACCAGATCAGAAAGCAGAACGAAGGAGTTGATTTAAATTAGAGTAAATTAAGCCAAGACAAAATATTTTTGGGTCTGTTTCGTGTTCAGGATTCAGAATGCACCTTATTTGTCAGCAGTCTACTTGGGGGCTGTTCCTAGACTTTCTTACGACTTTCTCTGGTATATTCCAGCTACGCAAAAAAGGAATCTGATCTTAATAGAGCCCAAGTCAAACTTCAAGAGTTCGAAGCAGCCTTAAATTCTAAAGAAGCTGCACTGGCCACAGCCCTAGGTGAGAAGAAAAGTCTGGAGGTAGAAAATGAGGATTTAAAAGATCAAATTGTACAGGTGAGAAGAAATATTTAACCATTAAGCTTCTGTCAGCAAATTAGGTGTTTTCATATATAATACATCTGTAGTAAGAGTTGTCTTTCTGGTAAAATGCAACCTTGTAGCCAATAAATGGATGCAAACCTGTCATCTCCTTACAACTAGAACAAACTGTGGTTCACTGTCAACATTGGAAGCAGTATTGAGTAGGTGTGTGTGTCAAGTAGGGTTCAGTTTATTAATACATGAATGGTGGAATAGAGTGCTTTTAAAACTGCAGACTCTTAAATTGCAAGGGATTGTACTTATGTTGAAGAAGACAGGTCAGGAGTCAAAATAAACTTTACAAATTGTAGAACTGTTTAGGTGGAGAGGCTGACATAAAAAATACAAATAATGAATAATTGACAAGTAACAGTTTGTGATTCTCTCTGCTTTCCTTTTGGTTCTGCCTGTATCTCCTGGGTGTCTGACAGAACAAAGAAGTGGGGCAGGGGGAGGGAAAGTCTTGTGCTAGTTTTGTTCACCCTTTGAAACACGTAATTTGTGATCTTAAGCAACACTACCCTCAAGAGGATGAGTTCAAGAGACCAGGAAACTAGTATTTGCTATGTAGAAAAAACAAAGTGTTGGGAGGAAAAACTGATAAGTAGCATTTTAGTGCTAATTACCAATGTGAAATATCTAGAACTCACTTGTGCAAGCAGTTGCAAAAGGGGGGTGGGGTGTTAGTGGTGGAAATGTTGGATTTGATCATCAGTTTCAACCATAACATGGAGTTAGCCATGCTTTTAGGCACCTGAGGTAATTAAATTATACAAATTATATTACACAATCATTATTATGTTGATTCTTTTGTTTCTTTTTCTCGAAGTGTGAAACTTCTTTAGCTGCTACCAAGAAACAGCTTGCAAATGAAATCTTGCTGAAAGTGGATCTTGAAAACCGTTGTCAGAGTCTCACTGAGGAATTGGAATTCCATAAAAATATGTATGAGGAGGTAAATGCTTTAGTCTCAATAATTCACATTTTTAAAGGGAAGAAGACAGCTAGGGGCTCATTCTAGAATACTATAATAATTTAGATTGGGAGGGACCTCAGGAAGTTATCTGGTCTGAACTCCCACTCAGAGCAGATTTCCAACCTTTTTTCCTAGGAAAAATGATGTTAACTCAGAACTCTTCTGATAAAATAGCCTAATGTATCTTGTTGTTAAATTCTGCCCATGGTATTGTAATATACACATATTTTCATAGTAATGAGAAAGTAGGTTAATAATATCTCAGATAATCCCTGTATGAGAAATAAAGTGGAGAAGAGCACTCAAACAGATGGATTTGTACTGGTTTTGAATTTCAGAACTTCCTAATAGGATGCTTTTGAAAAATATTAATCAACTTCTGTTTCCATTAGTCTTTCAGAGCTTTTTCTTGTCACCTTCCCTTTAACTTGTAGTACTTGAGGCTTTACAGGAGGAACCTTAGAGCATTAAGAAATGTAACTAACCATGCTTGCTGTCTTTTGTTCTGTGTGGACATTTCCTTGCTAGTTGTATTTTCAGCTTTGTTTAGGTTGTTGGAATCCTTTTTTCCAGAGACCACAGGAAAGCATACAAATGAATGGGGAAAATGCTGGTTAGTGAATGTGACTGTTTAATTTCACAGTACTTTCACTTTGTGCAAGCATAGAAGATAGCTAAAGAAAGGGGCGATGTATTTCTGAAATCTAATCAAATGGAAGTGTATTTGTTGAAGAAGCAGATAAGTATTAGAAGAAAATGTGGCTTTACATGCCGATGGTATCCTAGCTTTTATTTCAGTGACTGGCTATTGCAAAATAAGGTGCTATGCAGATCAGACTAGGGAAATAGCCCCGTGTTTCCACTGAAAGTTTCAATGTCAAACTAATCTGATGCTGATCCACGAGGCTAGCTAAATCTGCATTGCTATCTGCTTAGTCAATAATCTTCTAAAACTTGTTTTGTCTCATTTACTGAATGTTATTTTATTTTTCTACTTTTCTTCGGAAATCAATGAAACAAGGAAACATGAAACTCGCTTAGTTGAGGTTGATTCTGAGTGTCAAATTGAATACAAACATAAGCTAACCCAAGACCTCAGTGAAATAAGAGAGCAGTGTGATGCTCAAGCGAAGCTGTACAAAGAAGAGCTAGAACAGACTTACCGTAACAAAGTCAGAACATCTTTTCATACAGCTGTCTGATGTAGTTTATTTTTGCTTTATTTAATTGAAAGATACCCTAATAACTTGCATTTCAGAGAGTTTTATTACGGAACTTGCTTTAAAAAATTACCACATTTTTGAATGTGAATTTGCATTTTCAGGTCTCATTTTGGAAGCAATTTTAATCCTCAGGAAGTTCAATAATATTAAGAGTAGGAGGCACTGTGTGAAGGTGAACTGCAGGGAAAATGTGATTAATACTGGAATCATGAGGAATTCAAGGAAAATGTGTGTTGTTAGGTATCAACTGTAACATAACCTGGATGATCAACAAGATTTCCCATATTTTGTATAAAACTTAATTCATAATAGGTCTTGCAGAGAAGACAGCATCCTGAGTCCTCTGACCCTGTACAAAATGTGGAAGTCTTACCACACCCAATGACTGCTGTTTTTCACTTTTCTGGAGAGGAAGCATACTCAGGCTGAAATCAGCTATACTTCATAATTTCCTTCCTCTGCTATGATTCAGCATTTCTGTCAGGAGGGATCCTGATGTCTCAACTGAACCTGGTTTCTGTGACCATACGTTAGCATTAGTATTTTTAAAAACAAGGTATGATGATAAAGAAGAAAAGTTGATACAAACTGAATTGATCACAGAATCACAGAATGTTAGGGATTGGAAGGGACCTCAAAAGATCATCTAGTCCAATCCCCCTGCCGGAGCAGGAACCTAAATGAGATCACACAGGAAGGCGTCCAGGCGGGTTTTGAATGTCTCCAGAGAAGGAGACTCCACAACCTCCCTGGGCAGCCTGTTCCAGTGCTCTGTCACCCTCACTGTGAAGAAGTTTCTTCTCAAGTTTAAGCGGAACCTCCTGTGTCCCAGCTTACACCCACTGCCCCTTGTCCTATCATCGGGCTTCACTGAGAAGAGCCTGGCTCCACCCTCGTGACATTTGCCCTTAACATATTTATAAACATTAATGAAGTCACCCCTCAGTCTCCTCCAAACTAAAGAGACCCAGCTCCCTCAGCCTTTCCTCATGAGGGAGATGCTCCACTCCCTTAATCATCTTGGTGGCTCTGTGCTAAGATTAGCATAGTTTTCAGTCTTTTCAGTCTTTACAGAATTAACAGTGTGCAGTTGCTTATGTTTAGGGCTTCAATCTGACTTGGAAAAACTTACTTAAAGTAAGATCTAGCCAAAAATATTTTTATACTTTCTAGTCTAAAAATCCTTTCATAATTGAGGCTTTCTTGTTCTGCCTCTTCAGGTATACTGTTTCTGTATTTTTGGACTCTTATTTTAAAGGATTGTTTTTTTCGGATTCCATTTCGTCTGCAACTACAAGTTCAATAATAAGTCTGTGGTGCTGCTCAAGTGAATGTGGTAGTGTTCAGCAAAAAATGATGTAGCCAATTTAAAAAATTATTTGAGCTTGAAGTTGTGGTAGGGTGAAGCAGTAGTGGCTCATAGCACTGGTACTGTAATCTGAAGGCACATTACCAATTCACTTGTGTTGGCTGAAAATTAACATAAGTTTGGTTGTTTTTAGAGAACTGGTAATTTCAGTTTGGCTTCTATTTAAGCATACTCAAAAACAGTGCTATAGTTATTAAATATATAAAGCTAAACATTGGCCAGCATGAAAACTGAACTTAGCAGCCCTACTTCAGTAATGTCTACAGAGGAAGCTGTAGACATTTTAAGTTTTTAATCCTAGAATAAATACTCAGAGAACTACGATTTCAGTTAGGGCAAACCAGCATGGCAATTGAGCCACCATATTTAACCCCTAAAGAAAGAGATGTTACGTTGTGTTAGAGCTGCAGGGAGGAACTTTGCAGCTTACTGTTGTGTGTGGTTTTTAGTGACTAATTTTTCTTTTAATAAAAATTACTTTGAAACTGATGTCTTAACTTTGTCTGCTGCAGCTTGAGAATGCTAAACTATCCTCTGAGATGAGCAATTCTGCAGTCAACTCATTAAGAGAAGAACTGAATGAAAGTCACAGAGGAATTGAAACTCTGTCTTCCTATCTCACCAGCCTTCAGAAAGAGGTAACAAGCTGTTTGTGACTCCTCAGTCATGCTAATTACACTTGTTGATTTTTATCTTGAAGGGCTTTCTTTCCCTTAACTTATAAGTATTTTCAGCATCATGACTTGAATTTGTCTTCTGTTCTTCTGTTCTGTACTTTTTCAAATTTCTTAATGTCTTCTTTCAACAATGTTGAATTTTTTTGTGCTGTATCGTGCGGCAGAATGGGTATTTGAAAGGTGGTACTGTTAACTGGCTTTTGCAGAAGCATTTGAAGCATTTGCAGGTAGATAGGACAATTTGAGACAGGAGGTCTATATTAAAAGTTCTTGACATTCTAAGCAATTTCATTCTGTTCTGTAGTAATTGGGCAGCCTAGCATCCACAAAGCAACATTCAAAGCCAAAGCTGGAATATGCAGTCTGTCAGTTTAGTTTCTTTTTTTATCCCAGATTCAGTTTGCATCTAGAACTCTTTAAAAAAAAAAAAAAAGTTGTCTTACCAGAATAGAGTGAAAAGAGAGACTGAGAAAATACATTAAATAGCTGTACTTCAGCATTTGTAAAGCAAGGTCTTGAGCAGAAGCTACTTAGACTTAGTCAGATCACAGCGCACATAGATCACATCTGAATAAGTATGACACAAGCTATGACAAGCCTTATTTTCCGTACTAGTGTATTTGGGAGGAGTAACATCATATGCACTGCAGTGGAAAATCTAGAGTAAAAATGAGAAATGTTAAGAGTTGGTTCTGAAGTGGGCTTTTTGTAACTTAATAATCAGCTGAAAATGCAACAAAACATTTATTAAAAAAAAAAAATGTAAAATATTAGTAAAAATTGGCTTTGGTCCTTTCTGCAATACATTTTTAATTCTGTTCTTCCTGTACAGTAGACTCTTGTAGGACTTCAAAATTATGTGTATTTCAAGTGAAGAACATAAATGGAGGGGTTTTTATTTAATAGTTTTCCAAATAACTTGGCAGATACTAGTATGAGTCTTCCCAGTTTTTCTGTCATATAAGAAAGTTAGTCATAGAATCACAGAATAGTTTGGTGGGAAAAGACCATTACAATCATCTAGTCCAACTGTAAACCTGGCATTGCCAAGTTCACCACTAAGTCTCTGGGCAAAATCAGGTGATGTAATGACTGTGCATGAGGTTACATGAGAATTGGATTGGGAGTTTTATCTACTTAGATCTTACTTCTGCCTTTAGATTACCATCGTTTTTCTTTTGGTGGTCAACAGGTATTTCTGAGGGTTTCTTCTTTCTTTCTCTAGTTATGTTCTATTGCTTGTATTGGGAGTGACAACTTATGTTCAGAGAACTTGCTTCTGAATTTGCAGAGACGTTGGTTGTTAGTTTCAGGGCTATCAAAATCAGCTTCTGTCAGTTTGACTGTAATTGTCCACCAACAAACCCATTTTGCTGCTGTGGGTCTCTTTGGGTTTTTTGGCAGTGCTAGTGATGTCAGCCAGTAGAGTTTTGTTTTCCATTTGCTAGCACTAACTTTAGCTTTTTTCTCTTGGAAGAAGACAACTGTCTTATCACTGATGCTGGTCTGGTCTGAGTTACTAACACTGCGCTTTGTAGTAGTTTCCACCAAGATCTTCTCTATGACACTCAACTCCTTTTATTAAATTCCTTGTCTGACTCTCAGCATTGACAACCACTTACACTGGTCCTCTGTGTCAGCCTTTTAGACTGCCTGTTTTCATTGTCTCTGGACTATGATGACTTCCCAAATAGAGTGCCTACATAGCAAACTTGATGACTTAACCAGACAAGGTGATTGTGGGGCATCGGTTCCTGTGTCTGTACTTTAATTTGGAAAATCTCAAGAGACTATCAAACAGAAGAAAGCATGCTTAAGGAAAGTCAACCTTAAAGTTGTCATTGTTTGGCCTTTCTTTGATAAGCATTCCATTCTGTATGTACCATATTAAGTTCTACTAACTTTATGTGTTTTTTAAAGTGTGTGACAAGGTAGCTTTCTTCATGGAACACTTATCACTGTACTTCCAGCAAGCCTGGAAGGCTTTGGTAACAGGCAGACGGACTTTTCACTGACAACAACCCATATTCCTTTAGACAAATTCCCTCCCAGAATTAAGAATTAACAGCAGTAAACTGAAGCAGGAAGTAGACGTCTGCAAGCTGAAGAGTAATTACTTACCACAGGATCTGAAGTACACTGAGCTGTGCTTTGATTCTGTGTGCTGTCCAGTATGTCTCAAACACTTTAACAATTAAGCTCAATTTTTCTTGACTAAGTAAATTCGGATGTAGTAACATCTCTTCAGATCTCAGAAAGATAGAGCACGTAGCTGTCTTTCAAAGTATGTTGTAAGTTTCATAGGAACTTAAAGTGTTATGTTTGTAGTAGATGAGGTGGAGAACTAGAAGCTGAATATGAGTGAGATTGAATTCAGAAAGCAGGGGAGGATGCTTAACCTCATGTTTTGCATTGCATGTTGCCTGAATAGCAGAATGCATGGAGGTTTGGGTGCGCTTTCCTTTGTACCATTGATGTTTTCAATGCTTTCTAGTCTAGAGTATGGCAAGATAGAGCGCTACAGCTTGAGGACACCTTGGCCAAGGAACGGCAAAACCATCACAAACTACTGTCTGAGAAAGAGAAGGAAATGGCAGAGATGAGAAATCGGATGCAGGAGCAGCTGAGTGACTATGGACAACTTGTGGATGTTAACCTTGCACTTCGTATGGAGATCAATGTATACCGGAAACTGATGGAGGACAAAGAGGAGAGGTATGAAAGAATGTAGCAACAAATGCTGGTATCTGCATGCTTCCCTTGTCTTACTCTCTGTTAAAAGGCAGTTCTTATTGGGAATGCCCCACAGTTCAAGAAGGACAAGGAACTGCTTGAAAGAGTCCAGTGCAGAGCCACAAAGATGATTAAGGGAGTGGAGCATCTCCCTTATGAGGAAAGGCTGAGGGAGCTGGGTCTCTTTAGCTGGGAGAAGAGGAGACTGAGGGGTGACCTCATTAATGTTTATGAATATGTTAAGGGTGAGTGTCACGAGGATGGAACCAGGCTCTTCTCAATGATATCCAACAGTAGAACAAGGGGCAGCGGGTGCAAGCTGGAACACAGGAGGTTCTGCTTAAACTCCAGAAGAAACTTCTTTACAGTGAGGGTGACAGAGCCCTGGAACAGGCTGCCCAGGGAGGTTGTGGAGTCTCCTTCTCTGGAGATGTTCGAAACCTGCCTGGATGCGTTCCTGTGTGACCTACTGTAGGTGATCCTGCTCTGGCAGGGGGGTAGGACTAGATGATCTTTTGAGGTCCCTTCCAATCCCTAACATTCTGTGATTGGGTGCTTTACTACAGTTACCAAGGCACTGTTTGTTTTTTGTCTCCTCCTGTCTGACACACTTCTACGGCTCCACGAGACCAAGCTGCTTGAGTATCAGACCAATAGCTGTCAAGGGAACAAATACCATTAAGATTTTGCACTAATGATGTAATGAATTGTCATTTGTAGGTCTGTTTGGTGCTATGGTTAGTACTCTTTTTCATAGTTAGTTATAGGGTTATTTAATTGTTACCCAAATTTCTTTAAGTATAGAATAACTTCAGTAAAGTAATAGCTGTTATGATTGCCCAGCTTACCAGCTTAGCTGCATTTTCCATATCCAGCCCCAGAGTTCAGCAATACTGAGAACTTTAGCCTGATAAGTCAGAGCTGTCATTTAAAGTAGTTCCATATTTCACTGTTTTCTGAATGAGATTGTACTGGTCCAGGCTGATTCCTGTCAAGTGTGGGAATGAAACAGCAAAAGCTCTTGTGCCATTAGGTTTTTGCATAAATTTCCTACAGTGGCTTAAGTCTGCTTATGAATTTTTTCTTTACATGTTCCATCTACCCAGGAACGTAGTCTTTAACAAATACATAGAGATGCCTCTATGGTCTTAATGTAGTAGTCCATCAGTATTCTGTGTTCCAGGAGCATTAATCAGCTGTTTGACATTTCATTCAATTCTTCAAAAAGTAGCTAAGGCTTTACTTTTTCATGTAACATGCTTCATCTACTATATTCCTGTACCTCTTTGCCGTATAATTCTATGGAAAGAAGAGGAGAGAGAGGAAGAAAGTTTATTTTAAAAGGTGGAAAAGTAAAACTGAAGTGTGATGTATGTGTATTTCTTCCTTCCTTCAATATAGATTGAGACTTTCTCCAAGTCCATCTTCCCGAGTGACAGTTTCACAGGCTTCATCGAGCCATAGTGTGCATACAACCAGAGGGAAGAGGAAGAGGATTGATGTGGAGGAATCTGAAGTCAGCAGTAGTGTTAGGATTTCCCACTCAGCTTCTGCCACTGGCAGGGTCTCTATTGAGGAGATAGACATTAATGGAAAATTTATCCGCTTGAAGAACACCTCTGAACAGGTTTGAAAATGCACACATATCATGAACTTTACAATGGCCTGATTACAAGTAGAAGGCATCCGCAGCACCCTTTCGTCTTGACCCTGGAGCTAAAGCACACTGTATAAGAGATGGCACTAAAACTACTCTGTCACAAAATAAGCTTTCATACAATATTCTGGATTGATGATGACTTCTTCCTCATGACTTTTAATCCTTTTCATAACAATTGTTTTATTGCTAGATTGCCCATTCACTGAAGTTTTAACATAACTTTTCAGAGTTCTGCCTTGCAAGGGGTATGCCTTGTAAAGCTTTACAAATAATGTTGTCTCTAATAGGAAATAGTGCAAGCAGAAATTGGGCTACTTCAGAACCCTTTTAAGAGCTTTCTCTGCCTTAAAAAGCCCCAAAAGAAATACATACTAATGCAACTCAGCTGGGCAGGGGGAAAAAACATAACGAAAGGCTCGTGGGTGGAGATAAGGACAGCGAGAGATCACTCACCAATTACTGGCACGGGCAAAACAGACTCGACTTGGGGGAAAAAAAAATAAATTTATTACCAATCAGACAAGAGGATAATGAGAAGTAAAACCAAATCTTAAAACACCTCCCCCACCCCTCTCTTCTTCCTGGGCCTCACTTTTCTCCTGATTTCCATCTCTACCCTCCAGTGGCATGGGGGGATAGGGAATAGGGGTTGGGGTCAGTTCATCACACGTTGTATCTGCTCCTTCCTCCTGAGGGGGAGGACTCCTTCCCCCGCACCAGTGTGGGGTCCCTCTCACAGGAGAGCCCTCCACAAACTTCTCCAACATGAGTCCTTCCCATGGGCTACAGTTCTTCATGAACTGCTCCAGCCTGGGCCCTTTCCAGGGGGTGCAGTCCTTCAGGAACAGGCCGCTCCAGTGCGGGTCCCCCACAGGGTCACAAGTCCTGCCAGGAACCTGCTCCAGCGCGGGCTTCTCACGTGGTCGCAGCCTCCTTCGGGCCTCCACTTGCTCCGGTGTGGGGTACTCCATGGGCTACAGGTGGTCATCTGCTCCACCATGGACCTTCATGGGCTGCATGGGGACAACCTGCCTCGCCATGGTCTTCACCACGGGCTGCAGGGGAATCTCTGCTCTGGCACCTGGAGCACCTCCTCACCCTTCTTCTTCAAAGTGTGCAGCTGTTTTCTTTTTCTCTTCCCCTTTTTTTTTCTTATCAGAGGCGTTACTGATGGGCTTGGCCTTGGCCAGTGGTGGGTCTGCCTTGGAGCCGGCTGGCATTTGCTCTATTGAACATAGGGGAAGCTTCTAGCAGCTTCTCCCCAATATAGATGGCTACTCAGATTATTTTAGATGATCTTTCGAGGTCCCTTCCAGTCCCTAACATTCTGTGATTCTGTGTGTGTGATTCTATGAACAGGTTGGAGTTTGTACTGGGGGGAACACACATAACTGTTTATCAAAGGGTACTTCATTTGAGTAATAATCAAAACTTTTCCTTATGTTGCCCTCTGACTGTTGCTGTTACATGCAGTATGTTTTCCACCCTGCTCTTCCCTGCCCCAACATTACTTGTAATTTCTGCTTAAGAAAAAAGTCCTATGCTATATACGGTTCTGTGAGTCATCAGGAGGGATTGGAGACTGGGGGCTGTAATTTCTTAAATCTTTTTTCTGGGAGAAGACAGAATTGTCTCCTTAGGACATCAGAATTACAAGATCTGACTTCTTGCAGCATTGATTTCAGAGAAGGTCTAAGTAATTCTTGTCTTCTCCTGTGCTGTCTGTGCCTCAGCTGTGAGTAGAAGTGTTAGCTGCATTCTTGGTTTTCAGTGACACATACACTTTGTTTAATGTCATCAGATTCCTTACCTTCAGTAAAAGGCAGCTCATCTTGATGTTTTAGATAACAAAGATTGGGGTGGTTCCAACTGTCTCAGTCCCTTCTAATCAATTAAGAGATGGACAGACTCTTCCAGATGGTGATACCTATGTATTGTAATTACCTGTCTGGGGTGTTGGCTGAGAGTGCTGACTTCATTTACTGAATGGAAGAAACCTTGACAACTGTCTTGGTCTAGACAGCTAAGCATTTAGATAACTAAATTCAGACAAAGACTACTTCTTTTGAGCCAGGACCTGCCATTTTTTTCCTTTTTGAGCTTATGGGATCTCCCCCACACACTTTGTACCACGTGGGTTTCCCCCACCTTTTATTTAATTTGACTACACCGTCATTTTTCCATGGAAGGACCATCATTTCTGTTACCAGTAGTTAATGGTTATAGCACTTTGCCAGGGGTCTAGATTTGAGCAGCTGTCTGTAGGGCAGTGTAATAAACTTGGGGAATTTTCACAATTGTTTGACAGTTAGTTGGTGGGTTTTGTTTTTTTTTTTAATGTATGTGTGTATGTGTATCTATAAATAGATAGGAAATATGTAAAATCCTCTTTAAGTATGGTATATTTTGTTGTAATGACCAACTGAATGTCAGCATCCATTAAGATAAAGAAGATTGTTTATTTTAGATTATCTTAACTGTCTGGTTTCAGACTCCAGTGGCAACTGTTTAATGTTTGTAAACTGTTTGTTGGTGGGAGAATTTAAAAAAGATCTGTTCTTGTTTTGAAATACTCATTCTGTAGTGATGACTTGTATATGGTTTTCTATTAGATTTGCTAGTGCTTTTCAAGTAGTTGATAGGCAAAAAGTTATTGAAAGGAAAAAATAATGTAGGTCTAGTAAAGGAGTATTTGTGGAAGGTGTGCCTATGTAGAAACACATTTTAAGAATAGTGACAGAAATATTTTGTTTTCTAAGAAGTCTGATCATCATTCTGTGCTTCAAAAACTATTATACATTTATAAGAGGATTTTAATATTTATGTATTTTTCTTGATGAAGCTATAACAAAACTGATGCAAATTGTAAGCATTAGTTAATATAACATCACAACTGAAAAGCAGGATGTATTAAGCTTTAACTTGAAATAGAGGTAAGACAGATTTAACTAAAATTATTCCAACTGCTTGCTGAAGATCAAGTGATAATAAATGCTTATACTGAAAATTTTCTGTGCTTCATGGCCTTATATGTAAAATATCCTACATGTATTATAGAACATGACTGCTAATGGAAATTTTTTTCTCCTTTTTATTAGGATCAACCTATGGGAGGTTGGGAGATGATCCGAAAAATAGGAGACACTTCTGCTAGTTACAGATATACCTCAAGATATATACTAAAGGCAGGCCAAACTGTTACAGTAAGTTGTCAATCTTCAGCTCTTCAGTTGAAATGGACTTCATGCCAACTTGTGTGTGTCAGTGAGACACAAGGTCTTTGGTTTTGTGCTTTCTATTTACATGTTCAGAAAATAAACACCTACATTTGTATTGGGCATTAATCAGTTACTGGGAAGAAGTTGGACAGACTACTTTTTTCAGGAACTTGCTTTCTGTATGGAGCAATAATTTTGGCCATAATCAGATGCATTTACATATACAAAAGTCTCTGTATTAAAAAATGTAGAGGTGTTTTTTTGAAAGAAACTTTGGAAGTCAGTAGGCTTGTATTTTCTTAACTGGAGGAGATTGACCAGTATCACTTAAATAACTCAGTAAATAACATGGCAATGTGTAAGGCTAGCAAATAATGCTTTGTATGTGAATTCTTTTAATAGGTCTGGGCTGCAAATGCTGGAGTAATTACTAACCCTCGCACTGACCTCATCTGGAAGAACCAGAATTCTTGGGGCACTGGTGAAGATGTGAAGGTTGTACTGAAAAATTCTCAGGGAGAGGTAAAGTACCTCAAATGTGTTTAGACTTGTCTTTCTGTGGTGCCATTACCTATAAAGATGCAGGTAGAACCATTGTTTGGACTTTACACATGAATGCACATGAGTGTTTAGTAAAGTTTTCTCATTTTGCCTTCCAGCCAAGCGTACTTGTACCCTTGTCTGTCTTAACTGCAATTCAGGAATGTAATCTATTGAAGTGTGTGAGTTTTTTTCCCTATATTGAGTATAAGTAGTTGAAGAATGACTTGGTCAGGCCAGGAATTGGGCAGTGCCTTAGAATATGCTTTGAAAATAAAAGGTTTTAGTAAACTCTTCAGTGATTTGTCTCTTAAATTAGTTTTTGTTAAGACTGTGTTTATGGGGGTGGGGAATATTACAGAGAAATTAACTTTAATCAATGAGACATTAATTCCAATAAGGTGGGAGTTAAAACTTGGGGTAAGACAGTTGCTATAACAACTTGCCATTGAAAGAAAATATTTATATATATA
>NW_010308561.1:0-21316 GCF_000700745.2 Antrostomus carolinensis
GCCTCTAGCCAGGGTCAACCCACCACATTGTAGAAGGAGGGGGTACCATGGGGACAAGTGGCCATTCTGATGGGATGCCCACACTGTAACTGCAGCTCCTCAAATTGCATATTTTGATGACAGCTTTGCTGTCTCTCCCACTTCTCATTGCAGTAATATCAAGGCATCCAAATCCCACCATAAATGTACAATTTTCTTTGGTGGTGGTGGATCAAAGTTGAGCTATATTTGAAAGATTTTCACAAGAGCAGAAAAGAGCAACACTGTCCTCTTCTCGATAATTTAATCTAATTGCTGGTCTACATCACACATGCATGTTTTACAGCTATGTCAAAGAAAATGGAAGTCCTTTCTTGCCCATTTTCTCTACCATTTTTCAGGAAGTCAAGAACAAGGCTGGTGAAGGGACTTGAGCACAAGTCCTATGAGGAGAGGCTGAGGGAGCTGGGGTTGTTTAGTCTGGAGAAGAGAAGGCTTAGAGGTGACCTCATCACTCTCTTCAACTACCTGAAGGGAGGTTATAGCCAGGTGGGGGTTGGTCTCTTCTCCCAGGCAACCAACAATAGGACAAGGGGGCATGGGCTCAAGCTCTGCCAGGGGAGGTTTAGGTTAGATGTTAGGAAGAAATTCTTTACAGAAAGGGTAATCAGGCACTGGAACGGCCTACCCAGAGAGGTGGTGGATTCACCATCCCTGGAGGTTTTTAAAAAGATATTGGACGTGGCCCTTAGTGCCATGATATAGTAATTGGAGTTGGATCAGGGGTTGGACTTGATGATCTTGGAGGTCTTTTCCAACCCAATCTATTCTATGATTCTATGATTCTATGATTCTATGATTCACAGTAACCATTAGAATTGGTTGTTAAGTTTGGTAGATGGTATCTTTGAAACTGAATGCCTCCTGTAATTTAGGATTGAAAGCTGCTATAACTATTTATGGAAAAACAAAATAATATGCACTCTGGAAAATTTTTTAAAGGAGTCTAGAGCATTTTCATCAGAAGCACTGTGTGTGTTTGATGGTTATGGCAATAGAAATAAAAGGTAAACTTAATGGATTAAGTTTTAAACCAGCTTCCAAAAGATATATTTAAGGTTCTTCACATTTTTATATGTTTTAAAGAGTAACGCTTGTAAGAAAAGGCTTTCTGTCTTGTTAAAAATGGCTTTCATAATTCAGTAAGAATGTAAGTCTTAAGGCCATAAAAATGAACACAGATATCAAGTTATACTTTTGTTTAAATTACAGACTTGGTCACATCCTTTCACTGAATACTTCATTTAATCACTTTCCATCACCCTTCTGTTTTTTTTGGTAGATTTATAAGGCAGGAACTATCTGACAGAGTGACTTGGCTGCGAATTATACTGCCTTTCCAGTAACAGTGATGCTTCGTTGTCTGATGGTCTAAGGTAAAATAAAAACAGATTTGCAGGCTGCAGCAGTACCATGTGTTAGATGCATTGATACCCATGCAAAATAAAACAAACTTCCACACATAAATCGGAAGAAGAGTTTGCCTGTCTGAATGCTTGCTTGTTTTTTTTCCCAGATGTGAGCATATATATTAAGAGATATGTATTACTTTTTCTTACAAATCCTGCCTGGCTGATTCAGGATTAACCTCCACTCTCCATGCTCTGGATACAGATCATTGCCTCCAGCTGCAGCTGTGCATACTGAGCATGTCCACAAACCAGACAGAAAAGGATACAAGATTAACTTAAATGTTCTGTCTTGGGCTGTCAAGAGTTAGGCACAATCATTAGACCCTCCCTGAGGGGACTCTCCCTAAGTCGCCTCATCACAGAGAGGGACACATTTATTTATTGATTTAATCTATTTAAAACAAATTGGACGTTTCAGCCTGTGAGAGTCTCTCTTGATGTGTCTTCACCAGCTGTGGACACAGGCCAGAAAATTTGTCTTCTAAAGGCACCAGCTGGATAAATGAATCCCCTTCCTAGAAGGACAAAAGTTGATTTAAGTAAATTACCTATGTGAAAACTGTCTAGAAGAGAGAGGAAAGAATAATAGCATAAGAAAACACATTTCTAAGCAGTTCTGCATACCATTCTGCAGACATGTTTCACCATTAGGAGTTTGGGGGGTCAGTTTTCTGTAGGCAGAACAACGTGATTTGTAGTATCAACACTCAACCTAGGTAGATATAAAGAAATTCAAATGTCTTGCACTGATGTATATAATCCTTAACTGATTGCCTAAAGTAAAGCAAACACAGTTGCAGAGCAATAATTCAAATGCGGTGAAGTTAGCCAGGTGGGAAAATTGCAAATGGTCTTTATGGTCTTGTTTATTTGACTACATGGAATTAGGGTCTGGGTGTGATGTTTGTCATCAGATCTAATATAGCAGTGTCAAATCTCGAGCAAATGTTCTGCAAATCCTTTAAAGCTATACAACTTTGCCTGATAGAATGGGCTACAAAAAGTCAGCCCTGCAGTGAGGCAGGAAAGGTTTAAGCAAAACAAGAGAAAGGAAAAGACGTTCTTGGAAGACTTACATGTAGATGTTGCTTTACAATTCAGATCTTTTAAACTGTCTGTGGAATCAGTGCCACAGTTTCTGACTATTGTGCGTGAAACAGGGAGCTTATAGGAAATTATATCTTTGGGGAGAGATATACAAGATACTGCCTGGTTTAGATGGTTGAAGATTACTGCAGAATCCAAAGGCCTTCCTTCCCATTTAAAGTGACTTTCTATTTATATAAAATGTAGAATTGTGATTCCCATAGTCATATTACCTACAGTAAACACCTAACATAACTTTCTGTATATACTGCTCATTTTCCAGGAAAAAATAAGATTCATTTAAAAGAGAATCAAGAAAATAAGAAAGCCAGAAAGATTATATCGCTTTACTTACTTCTTTTAAGTTAAAAATGGGACTGTGGGAGGTAAAAAATTACATAATTATACAAATGTAAAAAAAAAAAAAATAAAAAAAAGACTGGTACACACCAGTAGCAGTCTTTCTTTAATATTCTCAGTTATTGACTGAATGAGATGTAATGAATTTTACCCTCGGTGTACATATTGATTTAACACAACTCCCCACACACACTCCAAAACAGGGATTGGATTTAAGAAAACTAGAGGTCTGGGATTTTGTATTTACTTTCTGTGTGATGAAAAGGGCTGGATCCATGCTGATCCACTCTGTACATCTCTAAAGCAATTTATCATTTTTCAGTCACTTAAAAAACTACAGTGGGAGCCAGGCAGTCAGAACTCATGTTACTCTGCTAATATCTGTTTCACTAGATCTCACTCTTTCTCTCACATTTCTTGCTGCCACTGTTTCCAGAGCACTTCCCTCTGCAGTGACCAACATGACCAGTTGGTCTCCAGCCTCAGCACTGCAGGCTGAGGACCAGGCTAGAAGACACCCTGAATACATCAGCAGCTTGTTTGAGATGAACAGACATTTTGTTCTACAATTTTATTTTCACAGAATGGTTGAGGTTGGAAGGGACCTCTGAAGATCATCTAGTCCAACCACCCTGCGCAAGCAGGGATTCCTAGAGCACATGAACCAGGATTTTGTCCAGATGGTTTTTGAATATCTTCAGGGAAGGAGATTCCACAACATCTCTGGGCAACTCGTTCCAGTGCTCAGTCACCCTCACAGTAAAGAATTTCTTCCTTATGTTCAGGTGGAACTTCCTATGCTGAAATTTATGCCCATTGCCTTTCGTCCTATTGTGGGGTGCCAATGAGAAGAGTCTGGCCTCATCCTCTAGACATTCTCCCTTTAGATATTTATAAACATTAATCAGATCCCCTCTGAATCATCTTTTCTCCAGCCTGAAGAGGCTCAGCTCCCTCAGCCTTTCCTCATATGAAAGACGCTCCAGTCCTTTAATCATCTTACTCGCCCTTTGCTGGACACGCTCCAGGGGTTCCATGTCCTTCCTGCACTGGAGAGCCCAGAACTGGACACAATACTCCAGGTGTGGCCTCACCAGCGCTGAGTAGAGTGGAAGGATTACCTCTTTCCATCTGCTGGCAACACTCTTCCTAATACAACCCAGGATACCTTTGACCTTCCTGGGTACAAGAGCACACTGCTGGCTCATATTTAACTTGCTGTCCACCAGGACTCCCAGGTCCTTCTCCGCAGGGCTGCTTCCAGGAGGTCAGCCCCCAACCTGTACTGGTACATGGGGTTATTCCTTCCCATATGCAGGACCCTGCACTTTCCCTTGTTGAACCTCATGAGGTTCCTCTCTGCCCATCCCTCCAGCCTGTCAAGGTCCCTCTGAATGGCAGCACAACCGGCTGGCCTATCCGACACTTCTCTCAGTTTAGTATCATCAGCAAATTTGCTGAGGAGGCACTCTGTTCCTTCATCTAAGTCATTGATGAATAGATTGAACAACACTGGACCCAGTATTGACCCCTGGGGGACAATACTAGATACAGGCCTCCAACTTGATTCCACAACACCAATGACAATCCCCTGGGCTCTGCCATTCAGCTCTGCCTTTTTGTACCTTTATCAGTTCAGTCTAGTAACATCTAGGAAAAACAAACAAATAAAAACAACAAAAAAAAGGAGATTTAGAAAGGAAATGGTTTAAATTTTCATCTTCTAGACCCTGAAATTTTTCAGTCAAAAAAGTTCAAAGTAGGGAATGAAGCTTTTGGTTTTATTGGTGACTCTAGAAACATTTCTTTTTAAAATACTGAATTTTCCATCTTTGATTACATACCAGAAGCACCCAAATCTTACTAAAAATTAAAAAGACAGAAATTTTGGAAGCCCTCCCCTAAAGTAAAAGCTGATTATACTATTCTAGTTTAAGTCCTGCAGATAAATTATCACTGGCTCCAGCAACAAGCACAGAGCTGACAAACAAGATAAATCTGTGTTCTTGTCTAAATAAGAAGATCCTCAGCAGTCATCTTCAATATCTAACTTATTATAGATTTTTTTTTTTTTTAATAACCCACTGACATTTACGTCCTCAGGTGAAAAAGAAAAGAAAGCTGAACCTGCACCTTCCATCACATGCTTGCTTAAAAATATATAGCAGAGATTCATTCCCTTCTACTTTTCATTACTTCCCTGACCCATTTCACTGCTTGGCGTCTCCCCTCCTACACAGATTTTATTACTACATTCTGTAACAATAAAACTTATTTAACATCATTTGATCAAACACTGTCTTTTGTAACACATGTTCCTTCTTTGCTGCTTGGTCACACCTGGAAGAGGCAATTAAGTCTCTCACTAACTTAACCTCTGCTGCATAGAGAATGTATAGGTCTCATCAGTGCACTTCTACTTGCCGCTCTATACCTAGTGGTTGGTTCTGTTATACCTATTTTTTTTTCCACTTTCTGTTTCACTTTTTTAAAGCAAAGAGACCAATGCTGATATTCACTACAAGTGGTTGCAGGCATTTTTACATCACAGTTGTGAAAATATAATGTACTGAAATCATAGAATCATAGAATGGTTAGGATTGGAAGAGACCTTAAAGATCATCTAGTTCCAACCCCCCTGCCATCAGCAGGGACATCTTCCACTAGATTAGGTTGCTCAAAGCCTCATCCAGCCTGGCCTTAAACACTTCCAGGGAGGGGGCATCCACAACTTCTTTGGGCAACCTGTTCCAGTGTCTGACCACCCTCACAGTGAAAAAGAAATGAACAGCTGACTGGTTTAAAGTAACCCTAGTAATGTCCATGTTGCTGATATTTGTGCCCAGTTTTAAGTTCAGTTTAGTGAGTCTATTTTGTGTTGCAGTAGAGAACTATTCATACTGAATGCCATTATAAAATACATCCACACAGAAAATCTAAAAGGTGGTTTCAAGTCAATTGTTAATATTAGAGGAATCAGTTTTCTTTGTATCAGTTGGTTAATTAGCCTACTTTTCATTAAGACTACTCTCTACCTCCTTCACAGGAGAACCTTAGAAAAAAACAAATCTTTACTGAAACTGGAGGAAAAGTGAATAAAGAATACTCCTGAAGTATGAAATTATGTCTGTAGCATTCTTAGTCTACCTCTTTATTCTCTTGGTCTGATCATCAGGTTTTTGTCTTGCTAAAAGCAGGACAAATAAGATATCTCAAGAATCAGAGTGCCAGGCAAGTGCAGTAGCGATTTTGACAGGTACAGAATATCTAACTAGAACAACTAAGCTGGCATTTTTATAACACAAATCCCTCTAATGACCCTCAAAATACTGAAATTAAAAGTAGCAACAAAATTTAAGATCTCCATCAACAGAGAAAACAACTCTTTTTCTCATAAAATAAATTAGTTAGGTCCTCATGAATTAAACAGTGAGATAATGACAGAGGTAGATCAACAGGGAGATGTTGTAATCCATTCAGGGAAAGTTACTACACAGAGTGCGAGATTCAAACTTGTCATGCAGTGAGGTATAGCACTTTTGCGCATGCACAAGATGATAATATGAGCTCTGCAATTATTACTAAGAATAAAAGGACTTTATCAGCAGATCTCAATGAGTGTGCTACAAAGAACTAGAATAATTTGTAAAATTGGAAATTGGGACATATAGCTGCAAAGTGACTGACAGTCATCCAGAAGGCTAATGTCAGCCCTGGGAACAGAACCAAGGACAATCTAATCCCTGGACAGAAATACTCCAACTTACTACTTTTTTCTCCCCAAATGCAGTTCTGTCAATGAGTCATTATCTTGATCTAGGAACATAGTTTTTCAGGTCTTTGTGCCTATTCATTTCTTGGTGTCCCTGTGAAACAGATGATTTTTATCCCCCCTGTGATTCCTGTCATGAGAACATCTGTGCATGGGGACAGACAGAAAAGTCCCCAGTGTACAGATCCTATTATCCAGCTACCGGAACATGTAATGTTCTGCTCTCTCCAAATCACAATGGATTTGATTCAACAACTTAAATATAGAAACCATCAATTCCCCAAATAGCTAATTATTTTTGAGAGGGATACATTATTACTGCTATTTTTTAGAAAGACAAATACTGGGGAAACAGCTGTTTTGCACCCATTATACTTTGGAAATGTTCAGAATCAAAGATGACTGTTATTTATCTAAGAGACATAGCTGCTTTTCTAGCTTCTAGGTAATAAGAAGACCAGAGAAATAAAGAATGGTTTTAGAAATAATTTAAATTCTAACAGATCCTATAAACAATTCAGGAAACTTCTAATATCCAAAGGCTAAGGACATTCCAGCTGACCTTGGCCACCTCCAGTACCAACACCCCAGAAGGCAATAGTGAATAGTGAAGTGTTAGGAACCATTCTTGTTTACAGCCAAGTATTTCCTTGACTAGCACTTCTTCCCACTGCCCTTTAAAATCAGATTTTCGACATTCAGAATTTTTGCAACACCATGGCTTTGATCCAGTTTGATAGAAAGTTTTAGGTGAACTGGCAAACCGTGTAAGCCTTGTTTTTTTAGGAAAGAGGGTTTTTTTCCCTTGGGTTTTTTGGTGTTGTTTTTGGTTGTGTTTTTTTTTGCGCTTTTTTTTTTTTTTTTTTTTTTTTTTAAGAGAAAGAATTGTCCAGGTTTTAAGAATTATGGATTTAAGAGTAATAACAAAGCTGCACACCTACAAATTTGTCAGATATTTTTTTCTTATTTTCCTTTAAGTTTCTTCTTGTTTTTTTGTTTGTTTGTTTTTTCCCCACTCCCTCTTTCTGAATGAATTTATTCTTAGCTTAAAGATGTTTCAGAAATAAGGAAGCCAGAAGCTTCTAGTATATATATATATATATATATATATAAGGCCTGAAAGCAATGAAAGCAATAGCAATGTTAATAAATGGACCTGTGGTGGTAGTTAGAGCTATAGATTACTGTCTTTGCAGGGCTTTAATTATGGACTTCTATCTTAGTGTGTAGAAAAATATAGCAAAACGTGCATCAAAGGTCTGTTTGCAGAACTTGTACAACATGCCACTGTATGAGCCAAAAATGAAGGAAAAAAAAAAAAAAGCCAAAGGCACAAACTAACAATTTGCCCAAAGACATGACTTGGGATGTAATTTATTACTAAGTAAAAGAGCAGTGAGTCTCTACCCAGCAGGGTACACTCAGAAGTAAAAGAGGTCGATTAAGGAGTACCACCTCTGCAAAGACTTTCACAAAAGGTTTTTGGCAGGAAGATGGGAGAGGATAGAGTTGGATAATTTAAAAAATAACCCTGAAAAGTTTTAATTGTATTTCTACTGATTTCAGTGATACCCCTCTCACTGGTTTTAGGAGAAAGCTCACAACATTGAATCCTCGTTGTAACACAGGTTATTTCAGTGATGCTTTGCATACTTTGATCTGCTGAAATTTTGTCCCTAAAGCTGTTAACTCCTGAGCCCTGAACTCCAAGCTCTGGAAAGAAATATCTTTCAAAGTTTTGGGTTGACCCTGGGAATCTCCTGTTTCTCTCTTGATTTACTGTTTTTTACCACTGTCTGGAATAGGGGCTGTAGGACTTTGTGCCTTGTCATTCTTCCCCATTCACTGGGCTGACCTTTATTCTGTCACCAAATAGCCGGCACCAATATTAGAAGGGGGGTTGGAACTAGATGATCTTTAAGGTCCCTTCCAACCCAAACCATTCTATGATTCTATGTGGAAAGTCGCTTCTGCTATGTACAATATAGCAGATGCATAAAAGGAGATGAAAAGCTTTATAATTTCATAAAATGACACTCTGATGCACTACATCAAATAGGACTTAATAGTAACAGGTTAATATCACCCACTTTGTCAACATATGAATTCTCCTTCCTCTGTAAATACTATCAGGAACTGGAAGCAGAGACTGTCTTTTACTCAGAAAATAGTATCAAAGTCCTGATATAGAGTTATGTCTTCAGAGTTACACTGTCTAAGGAAATAATGTTTTTCGTGATGTGGGGTACCATTAGTACTGTACCAACACACTTTTCAAGATTTGAAATGTGAGGAATAAGTGAAATTATTAATTAACAGTAATTACGAATACAAACAGTTCATAAAATCAAATTAAGAGATGAAATTACTGGTTATTGTTTTTTAGCGAAGCAACAAAAGAAAGTTTAATCACTTTTTTCAATATATATTATATTGTGTATCAGGGAAAAGCACCCAAAATTAACCAAATAAATTACAACTTCAAACAGGGAAAAAATATATAAAAACCCTAACTCCCACAATAAACTCTCTCAAAAATAAAATATAAGAAAAAGCTGATAATCCATAGAAATAATATACATGTTCTACAGGATGAAGAATAAGTGTATTAATAATGCTTAAAAGTTATATTTCTAAAATCAATTTTCAGAATATTCCAATAAAAAAGCTGAAATTTATTAAAATGTAATTAGAATATTAGGACTTTCAATTTCAAGGAAATAGCTCTGTATTCAACAGATGATGAACAATGTTATAATCTAGGGAACTATTCACTATTAATTGAATAAAAGAAATTCAGTCTATTCACCTGAAATAGACTAACAGTCAAGCATTATTAATTCTGTTCAGTGAGCATGCTTAAAGCAGTACCACATTATAAAATGCAGTGATTCACTGGGTTACAAAACACCATTATTTGTCTAAGTTTTCAAATCTTTCCTGCTAAAAAAAGGTTTTAAAAATAAATATTTTCTATTAAATAAAAATATATATAAAAACTTTGCCCAGAAGTGTTAGTGATAGAAATTGGTGATATAAACAGAATTTTTTAAAAAAAAGAATATTCTGAGGCCATGTGGCAGTAACTGGAGGTAGCCAAGTATTTTGGGTACAGTTTAAGAATGTGTTATGAAACAAATAGAAGGGAAAATGACAGGCGAAGGGAGCATGGTCTAGAAAAGCTGATCTGAATACAAAGGTGAAGTGATACTGTGAATTTGCAGAGAAAAGTGGATCAATTATTCTCACTAAAAAGACAGATCAATAGAGCACAAACTCTGGCAAAGTTGAAATAGAGGGTCAAGTTATATTATCCAGGATCACTGTAATGCAGGTAATGTCACCTCTGCCACTTAAATTAGCTTCTTCAGAGCTGCTGTGAATAGTTATATAGTATTACAATGCGTCACCTGGACAAACCCCGGTCTGCCCTTCAAGTAAACGATATTGTGACTATATTGCTACTAGTACGGACTCAGCCCATGTAGAAAATTGACTGAAAAACTGAGTGAATACCCTGCTGAGCTCCAGGTTTTTTGAGAGACTACTATGGAGTATGCTTTTGTTGGGAACACCTTTGAAATTACAGTTGTGACAGCACCTAGTTCAGCTGAGTCTGTCAGTCTGCCAGAGGGGCTGTATTCAGCTGGTGGGTGGTTTGAAAAGGAGCTGCACCAGTGCAGCATTGTATCTGGAAGCCAAATGTTGTGCGGTCCTGATGAATGGAGGAAGAGAAAAGAGGGACTGTATCTGGAAACCAAGAAGATGCATAAAATGTTGTGCAGTCCTGATGAATGGAGGAAGAGAAAAGAGGGAGAAAAAAGAATGAAGGTATTCTCACTTTTTTATTATTTGTCCTTGTAAGTCTGTAGCTGTTTGGAATAATTTTAAAGTATCATGGGCTTGCCGACTAAGATTTAGACTTGCACTACCTGTCTAATGATTCATCTTTCATAGAATCATAAAAGAGTTTGGGTTGGAAGGGACATTTAAAAGTAATCTAATCTAAGCTCCCTGCAATGAACAGAGAGATCTTCAACTAGATCAGGTTGCTCAGAGCCCTGCCTGTCCAACCTGACCTTGAATGTTTCCAGGGATGGGACTTCTACGACTTCCCTGGGCAACCTGTGCCAGTTTTTCACCACCCTCATCATAAAAAAATACCTCCTTATGTCTAGTCTGATGTTATCTTTCACTTTCCCAATCTATCTTTCACTTTCTCTGCCTGATTCTTAACTTCCATACATGCTGGTTGCTAATGAAATTGCTATCTATAGAAAAGTCTTGGTAACTACCACTGGAGAATCTCTGGATGGCCTAAGTGACAGAGGCAATCTAAATCGTATGCTTTGCATGCTACAAATCACCTCATAAAGATATGATCCATTTGCTGGTCCTCTTCAAAATGAGAGATAGAGTCAATAATCAATATTTTTTAAAAAGGAAAATGGGTTGTTGCTAGCTCCTGTGTGTGAACATAAATGTTCATAAATGCATATCATCAATTTGTTTGAGATTACCTATTTATGTAAATACATACACACCACACACTGAAATGCTTATGTAAATGTTATGTAGGAACATTTTTGGTATTTAAAGAAAATTTTGAGTTATGATGTCATTTATGTGCATTGCTACTTTTAATCTCTTTTAATCCTTGGAAGGCAAGGAATAAAAACAGTATCATATGCAATATACGTATTGCTTTTTCACTAATGAAACATACTTCTATTTTAACTCTTGAAACACACAAGAGATGACATCTGTTCTTAAAAGATATCACATAGGTTGAAAGAAACACAAATACATCTAAGTAAGCTAAGTCGAGCTTAGTCGATTACAGTATGAACCAGGATCATATTGAGACTGAATCTTTCTCACTGTTTATAGTGCATGATGAAATGTGTTGCCTGCTGACAGAATGTTATTGTGGAGAAGAAGATCAATGCCTCATGAGTATTCCTTACTGTTATTTATTTTAGCACTGATCCAGTTTGAACAGAAGTCCAGTTGACTTCCCTGGATTTGACTCTTCAACGTTGTTCGGTACATATTGTTTCTGTTATAATCTACTTTGAAATAAAAGTTTTTATGAATATATTTTCTTGTGGCTTATAGGAGGATCTTGATGATCTATCAGTTTTTTTTAACTGTAATGTGAATTTTACTAATTGTGGAGTAATTGCTGGGAGTAACTAATAATCAGAAAATGGCTGTGTCCACACACTAAGGGAAAGGTATAATGTTGAAGAAGATCCCAGAGGAAAAATACAGCTGGCATGAAAAGAACCTTCTCCAAGGCTTCATCCCTATTAGGCCTGCTGCTCTATCAAGGAAAACAAGAGATGGGAGACAGCGGAGTGTTGTTTTTCCAACTCTCAGTTCCATCACAGCATCGCACGAGACTTGATACGTTGTTTAAGAGTGACCCTGAGTCCATACCTGGCACCCATCACAGTCAGGGAAGACTCCATCGCAGACTTCTGACCCCGAGGACCAGCTGACAGGCTGAGCCTCTCTTCCCTCATATTGGGACATCTTTGGGTAAGATTTATACTGCCCCAAGAACTTTCTTGGAGACTTAGAATTCTCTATAGAACTGCTTTCTAACTTAACTCTTTTAATAACTCGTAATCTTAATGCTTGTATATACTTCTGCAGACAGCAGATTATCACCAGCAATCCACATGAATCTGTATTATTCCTGTTGCTCCATTAAAGTGCTTTTATTCACCTACAGACTTGCTGTAAAATTTCTTACTGGGCTGCTGCCTGGTGAGGCCGTGAGAGTCCAGAGATCATGACTGGACAGCAGGTGCAGGACACTATCGAGCGGATCCGGCATGGGTATATCCGGACTGGTAGTGCCACATCAAACTGTGCCTGCCTGTAAACAGCCACATCAACTGACTCGTGCTCAGTGGGATGCTGTTAAATCTGCAGGTTTAGCTGTGTGAGTTCATAAATCGTGGGTATGGGAGTGCAGTGCACTATCGAGTGAATCCGCGGTTGTTGGACCCATAATGCTCAATTGGGCATCACTCAGGATTTAAGCCTAGCCGCCCCCAGCTCCTCCAGTTATCTGAGGATGAGTTGAAAGGCAAGGGGGTTTATTTGCTGCTAAATTGCTTTACCACCCCTTTCATGCAACACTAATTCAGGGACTTTACACATCCTAGAGTTAACAGAGGTAAAAGCTCACAAAAGAGGTCCCAAAGGTACCCATCAATACCTTACCCTCATAGCTGCTTGTAGACGCTGATCCTGGCTGTTCATGTGAGTGATGAAGGTAACAGAAAGGATGGCTAAAGAGGAATAAGTACCTAGAGATGAAAGGTTTTCCTTTTAGCCTTCTAGAGGGCCTATGAAATCAAAATTTTCTAAGACCAGAATTTTTGTTGTTAGCTATGGCTTAACTTGGTCCCAGGAGACAATAGGACAGTATTTCTGGAATGGTATGGCAAACAGATTGAATGGTTACAGCACTTCCAAAATGGGATAAAAACCAGTGGACTCTGCATTTCTTCCAAATTGTGATCATGGATGTACTTCTTGGCAGGGAGATGGTTTGGGAGGGGCTGAAAAACACAGTATCTTGTGAAGGTTTTACTTGGCTAAATGCAATTTGAATAGCCAGTCCAAGAAATCAAGAGGCTATAGTATGCTTGCTTCCATGTTTGCTGGTGTCCAGCCACAGACAGTGAATTGAGCCAAAACAATCCCTTTCGAAATGAAAATCTTTTATATTCTTTCAATTTCCAGAATTCTTCAAATTCCCAACCCATCATAGACTTTGAAAGCATTGCCATGCACCACAGAGCTGATACATGGTGTGACTGCACATCAGACAACCAATTTGAATAGCATGTAACTTTTAAAAACATGTTTGTTGTTACTGTTTGCCAGAGTGGTTTATGGAGATTTAGATTTGTCAACTTTAAAACAATGGTTAAATGTCATTATAAAAGGTCTCAGTCCATTTCAACACTGAAAATACTTGTGATTTCAATCATGACTAATTTTTTCCTGAGTCAGTGTTAAGGTTAACTGTAGTGTGTACGTAAACATTGCTGATAGCAGAGGTACCAAAGGAGAACCACACACCACAGATTTTCCTCACTTTATCTCTAAAATCTCCAGATTAGAGGAAATTCAGAGACATATTTTACTCATTTTGAAAGATTTCAAGAAAAAAGAAGAGCTTGAATTGTTTAAACTTTTCCTTCCACACTTCATATTTGTGCTTCTTATAAAAAAAACATATTTTTTTTTTTAGAATTATCCAGTTGTACAATTTTATTTTGATATAAGTGTAGAAAAAACATCACAAAAATCTGTTTCCTTAACTAAGAATACCCCTTTAACATTCAATTATAATTCTGCAAAGCCTTAGGAATTTTCAGGACATTTCTAGTACTCTTAAGAAGTATTTATTTTTCCCCAGAAATAAAACAAAAACTAATCCATAATACGCTTTCTCTGACTGTTTTGAGCAGTTTTTCTACTTGCAGTCCATGTATTTACTGTTACACCAAACATTGATGTAGATTTTAAGACTTTGGTTTATAGAGTACAAGCCAGGTAAGCAATCTGTTATCTATTAAGTCATGCCCTACAGTTCTGAATGCTCTGAAATAAGGGACCTTTTAGAGATAAAGTTTCTCTCTGCTAAACAGAAAGGGTGCATGAACCCAATGGTCTGTGCAAATGTCATTGCTTGAATACCTCCAGAATCTTTCTAATTACTTATCAAGTGCTAGGGAGGAGGATTTGTACAAGTCTGTACTTATCCTTCACCTAGGGTGAAGGCTGTGGCAATTTCTGACAATTTCTTTCAGTTTGGTTAAGTTTTTTCTTTAATATTCAAGTTAACATAAGAGTCAGTGGAAACTTTTGCTTCCAGCTTGTGATTTTCCCTTACAGTAACATCATCAATTCAGTGTGAAAATGTATTATTCTCCAGGTACTTACGAGTACATGAGTTTGGACTGAGGTCCTTTTAAATTGGTCTAGAATCAAACTTTACAATTTAATATATGTTTTACTCTTACTGTGACTCATGTCTAAAATATATACTTCTTATGTAATTTCCATTTAACTTAACAAGTGGTTCTAACTTGGTTTAGGATCAAAGCTGAATTGTCCTTTTTAACCCTCATTTGAGGAACAGGTTACTCAAGAGTGCCTAAATAATTTTAAAGAGGGTTCTGTACCTGGAAGCAGTATAAAATCAAGTGGACTGAGTTATACACCCTTCTCTGTTAAATTCTTTTGTTACATAAATAATATTGTACTGCCTTTTGATACCTTTCTTCATATTTGATATACAGGACTTCTGCCTACTTTATACCCTAATCCTGACTAGAGTTACCACATTTGCAGAGCAAAATATGGAAGTTCAAACCCAATGGGAATTATGATGCCCATGTCCTTAATCTTTATTCACTTAAAAAATAAAAAACTTTGCTGAGAATTCAGTTTGTTCAACACTTTGGCTGCCAGATCTTGTTTGGGTATTTGTTTGTTTGGTTGGTTGGTTTTTGTTCATTTTTTTCTTTAGATGCACCAACAATCACAGTGTAATCATGGGCTATGACTAAGAATCTCCTCCTTTAGCTGAAAGGAAATGACACAGAATAATATTAAACACCTAAGAACAGTAATGTTGAAGTGAAAGTGTTAAGAAATCAAGAGTGTTTTAAATTTGATTGAAAATGTTCTAGTATAGTGTTTTATTACTACAAGTACTACCATAACAGGTAAACAAAGAAATATAAATAATATATTATAATAATGATAAATCTCTTTTCCCCAGATGAAGTCTTTGGGATGTGCCCATGAGTGTGCTTTGCTGTTTTCTCACCATTCTGCCTCAACAGACCTCCAGGGACAGCTTAGAAATTGAACTGCCATGTGTGGGGCTGGCTGTGACCAGCAAATGTCACCTGCCTGTGATACCAGTGGACTAAGCATCAAGGTGCCTCCAGGTCAATGGAGTTTCATGGGCTTATGAGGTTGGCACCTAGCAGCTTTGCTGGCTGCATGGTCATCCAGCATAATCTGGCGTGAAAAGGTCTAGACATATCTAAAGCTGTTGTAGGTTTGCTCTTACTGGAGTGGTCAATGTTAAGTCTTGCTGGCTCCAGGACAGTAACATTAATCTGAGGCTACAAAATTAGAAGACTTCTCTTAGGAACTCTTTCTCTTGACATCAAAGAAATCACATTTTCCACCTTGGATTTGTAGTTTCAAGCATTGCAAAACACTTCTCTCCTGTAGAAAGATTTTCAGAATATGGCCTGGGACAATCAAAGCCTGCAATGATATGTGTACTCAAACGACCGGGAGAAAAGCTACACAAGATGTATAAATACTGTAACTAAAAAGATTTTCATGTGACTTATTTAATGAAAAAAAAATCTGATCCTGTGTATTAGAGAAAATTGAATGCATTAGCAAATTCTAAAATAATTTGCCTTAAGTGGTTTGTCATTGTAATACTGATGCAATTTTCTTTAATTCAATCAGAAAATGGCTTCTTTACTCTCACTAACCTCAGTGATACAGTGCTTCTGCAGAAGACAGGTCAGAACAGCTCTGAGTTAGAGTGTTCAAACTAATCAGATTATTAATGGTGACTTTTTTTCTTGCTTTCCTCTAGAAACATGAACATTTTTCACTCTCTTTACTGGATTCTTCTGGGTTTTTTTGCAGCTTTTTTAAAAAAAACAAAACCTGAAAATCAATTTACTCACCAAGTCACCATCCTGTACTTTCATTTCTAAAAGCTACTTTAATTATGATGAGGCTGGTCATGTTAGATATTGTCAACAATTCATTTTTTACATTATACAAGTAATAATTAAGTAATAAAAAATACAGCCTGTTACCACAGGTGGTTTAGGCTTTTTTATACTTTCAAGAAAAACAATATACCTTATTTAGATTTTAAAATATTAACATGTTTACATATATTTCCCAAAGGTACTGTATCAAAAGTTACAATAGAAACTGGATATAATTTAAATCTTTTTTATATCCTCACCCAAGAGGATTGCATCTGAATTTTAATGTCTGTTTTTGTCTTCAAAGTGAGTTTCCAGGTGGTTTGCTTATAATATATGCCACATGGAAGATTGACAACTACAATTAGGAGGTGGGATGAGATGATCATTTCAATCCCTTCTAGCTTCATGAATGAATGTGCTGGCTTCTCTGTATAACCAGCTGATACCAGTGTTACTTTGCTGATTTCACCTAAATAAAGTGCAGAGCTAGTATGTATAGCAGCCTGTATGAAAAGTGAATGCTTAAGAACAGTAGCTGGCAGTGGTGGAAAGGGAAACCTTTCCTCTGTAATTACACATGGGTGGCAAATTGGGATCCCATGTTGCAAGGGAGGAGAAACAAGCCCTCCATCAGTGCAGTATCCATGGAGATTGTACAACAATTTCATAAAGTTTTGCTGTAAAAAGGAACACCTGTGCTTAAATTTCCACAGATTTAAGTCCAGATGGATTTTTTAATTCACATTTCTAATTTTAAATGCACTTTTTTTTTTTTTTTTTTTTTTTTTTTTTCTCATTTTAAACCAACATAATTTATCTTTCTTGATTTTCTCCCACTGGCTGCACTTTACAGCTGTATTTGCTTCTTGTCTTGAATACACTCCTTCAATTGCCAGTGCTGTCATGCCCCTGTGACTCACAGCTAATTTTACAAAAAACATTGCTGAACAGCTTGTAACCCTGGGACACATGAATGTGTATAGAAGAGAGAGCAGAGAAAAGGAAAAAAATAATAATAATAAAAAAAATCAGTTCCAGCCTAAGACACCAGAGAAGCAAAGGTTCAGGGAGCTGTATATCACAACCTTTCCAGATAAAGAAACCCTGTAAAATTGCTGCTGTAGCTCCACTGTTGTACTCTGCTTTCCCCCCTTATGAACTGCGATGCTGCTACCACAAGAGGGAGCAGGGATATGAATGTTTCTTTTTTTCTCTTTATGATTGTCCCAAGGTCTAATGGAGAGCTCTGCAGGTCTGAGCCCATGGGGTTACAAGTAGACCTGATGAGGCAAAGCCACTTCAGATCTACAGATGGACTTGGCTGATGCAAAGTCAAGAAGTACACAGAGCAACAGTTGCTGAGCTGTAAGAAACATTTAAAGTCCTTGTACATTTGCATCATATTCTTCTGTTCAGGGGAAGAGCTCATCTTTCATGGCTACACCAACGATTATGGAGACATTAGAGCTGACTTACAAGAACAGGTGATTTGTAAATTTTGACATATTCAGAATTTGGACAGCTATTGAGTGGGTTTAGCTCCAACAGTTTCATGTGAGCTTCTTGCTCTTTGTATTCATTTATATCCACATGTGTAAACTGGCATAGTAGATTTAATTTTATTTAATTTTTGCAAGAAACAGATAACCTAAATCCATTACATTTCAATTTAGCTTGTTTATTCATCTGTTTAAGATGCATGGAGATGACATACAGAGATAGTTAAGATTAACGAGTGGCTGATTAGTAGTTCAGATCACATATGGAAACAAAGCACCTGAAATAATTACAGCAGGATTCATAAAATTTATTTTAATTTGTATGTGACAGTTTTGTTTGTTTCTATAAGGGCTAGATTGCTTACAAATCCATTTCCCTTGTGCCACTGAAATAGTATACAGAAATGACCTTAAACTAACAGAACATGGTAGACATAGAAGTCAGTAGCAATTCTGGTAACTTTTTCATTTGCTATCAGAAAAGTAAGGCCTTTATTTCTGAAAACATATAAGCATCAGCTCAACTTTAAAAATAGCCTTATCTTTACTATTCTGAATTTTAGCCAGAGAAAGATATAAGCACAACAGTAGTCAAGTGGCAGAGATATTATTGCATTTGATGTGAATAAACATCAGGTTACAAAGAAAAGTTAAATACAGCTTATTTAAATTAATGGATAACATTGAAATTTTACAAAATGGATACAAGTGGAGCAGGAGATAGCTTTAAGCTGGTGAAGAGAAGAAAGTTTCCAAATGTCAGATGAAATAAGAATGTTACAAAGCCTGCTAGTGGGAATAATGATCTGAAGAAAATAATCCCCATCTGAAGATAGAACTTGAGAAATTTATGAATGGGTTTATGGGTTTATATTACACAGTTGTGAACTGGGCTCAGGGTCCTAAAAGATGTCTTCCAGCCTGTTGTTCACTGAGGGCCTTGAAAAGTGGGTCAGGACCTAAACCAACTTTTTATACCATCCACATTTCACCTGGCTGGTTTCCAGGATAAATTACTTTTGGATAAACCACTCATTAATTTCCTCCTACCTACTGTTTGCATCTTACTTTGTGAGTGTTTCTGTTGATTCCCACGGCTCTGTTCAACAAGGTAGATCTTGGATTGACATAAATTCTGCAGTTATGATGATTTATGTGTGTGATAGAGAAAGTGATCTTTTTTTCCTAATGGTTTTTAAAACTATTCCTAAAAGCATTGCTGGCAGACACAGCCTGTCAGTACTGGCCAACTCTGAAAATACACGGTCTGGGGATCATTTCTCATCTGTAGCACGTTGTTGTTTGGGGATTGTGTTCAGAGAGGCATCTGGCCTCTACACAATTAGACAATTAGCAAATAGTTGGCTAGAAAACTGTGATAAGTTTGTTTTGGTTTTTTTTTCCTCTCAATTTTTCTTCTTGGCCCTTATAATGAAATATGATTCAGCGTCCCATGGTGGTTTGCTTCATACATGAGGCCTCAGGATGGACTTTGTACTAGAGAGGTTCCCAGTCTTAGCTGGAACACAGCAAACTTTATTCACTTAAGAGTTTCACTTAACCTAACCATAATAAAAACTCTTGGAATTTATGGTCCTCTCCTCTTTTCAACTTATTTCTCCATTTGAATACTCCTACTTTGTCTTTTGCTAGCACAGTATCTTTCCTTGGTAGGGTGATGGACACATGATTTACTAAACCAGAATTCTTGAAAAATGTTCCTTCATTTTTGCACAGTCAAAACAAGCACTGCTTTTTTGGTTTCATAGAGGCTTTCCTTCTATAATTCCAGCCTAACTGCTGCTGAATATCCCTTATCTTTGGGTTAACTTGATGATATTCCAATGCAGTAAATGGAATTTTCTGGGATAAATTTTGTTTGCATTCCCAATCAGGCTGGGTTTTTAAACTTTGCAGAGTGATGTCTAATCATTAATGGTGATTTACTATCTTGAAAGAAAAGGGGAAAATTTAATATAGAAAAGATGTTATGGTCTTGTCACAAATAGAGAGTGAGAAATGTACTTTACTCATAAGAGAGAAGCAACAATACACTTTATACAAAACATCAAGTTAATGAAGCTCAATAGTAAATGTGACAGTGGTTTAACAAGATTCGATGGCAAGGTACACTTGATTAGTTACTGCATAGAGGACAGAGTTAGACAAAACTGTCAGGGAGAATCTTCCATGGAGCCATGAGGTTCAGAAAGGATCCCCTTGTTTTCTGAACTCCTCAGAGAGGAGTCTAGGTGTGGTTGGATGCAGTCCTGGTCCCAGAACTGGGCAACAGTTTAACTCTAAAGGTTTATGTATTTGAAGTAAATTCTTTATATCACTTAGCTAAGATTACAAAATTTCAGCACTTATTCCCAATTCACTTACCAAATATCTGACATGATAAGGATTCTCTCAGCCTTGAGGAGTAACCTTGAGTGGTATCCCTACTCAAGGGGAGATCCTGGCATGCAGTCTGCTGTTTCAGGAGAGCTCCATGGGCCCTGGGCTGTCCACTATGGAGTAAGATGATTGACTTACAGTCAGATTTGCATGCCAGCAGTATTTCAGTTGGCACATGCTCAGCAAGCCCTCAACTGTTGAGCAAGATTTATAACCCCTAGGTATTGTGATGTTAACTCTCTCTCAAGAGTTCAACTTAAGCCAGATGCAGTCATCATGACCACCACTGTTGGCTAAGCGGAAGGCCAGAGAGGAGCATATTACACCAGCTCTGGTGAATAAAGCAGACACTGACGAGCAAAAAAATAATGCCACTTTTCCCTTTATTTCTTTTAATGAGATTTGTTGAGTCAGCTGTTGAATTTTTCCAAATGTGATATTAGTTTCTTATAAAGAATTGTCACTGTGAAGCTATCTCTGTTTCTAAAATATTAAATCCTAACCCTCCACACTGCCTAAATTTTCCCCATTAACTGTCACCCTGCCATCCCTTAGCTATACTTTTCACTTTGCAATTTTTTTCTAACCATCTGCAGTGATAAGTTCATTCATTCATTCAGAAGAGCATACAAAAACACCCAAAACACCTAAATTATCACTAGCAATTTATCCAGACTGCTATTGATCCAGAATGTTTTGATATCAACATGTACTCTGACAGCTTTTTCAATTCCCTGATCCCTATGCAAATGAAATTAGCAACAATAAAGGGTGTGGGAGGACATGTCTCATTCTGAAAGATTCAACTATCTTCAGGCTAATTTTCTTTGTGATAAAAGTCAGTCTTGATAAAGACCCTAAAGGAAGAGAGGATAGATCCACATGGTAGTTTTCTGTGTGTAGGAGACGGCAAGATAAAAAAGTGAAATATGGGTCAAGTCAAGATAAAACAGTCTGCTG
>NW_010308561.1:21353-29927 GCF_000700745.2 Antrostomus carolinensis
CAATGACAAAAGAATTACAAAAAAATGGAGAAAAAAAAATAGGCAACTTTCAATTCTTTCAGAATTGATATGGGAAAGTAAATTAAAAACTAATTATATTTTTTTCTCTTTCTCTTATATATATACATTATAAATATATTCTGTATCAATGATCTGGTGCAAAAAAAGTGTTTCCTGAATGTTGGGTATACCCCAATTGGGAATGGGATGACTGGGGTCCTATTATAGTGTTAACTTTATTTTACATGAATTCATGAAGCACTGACAATTTTATTTAAGATATTTAAGGGAGAAATAGCATCAAGTCAAAGCAAGTAAATGGAGCAAAGACAAGCTGTGTCTTCAGTGGGACATGCTGTGATTTGGACTATCAGCAATGCTGACTTAGGCTCTCCAGTTTGAACGAATGATGGCTTGTCAAAAAGAAATAGGTTTCAAGCCCACCTGAAAACTTAGAAAGCAATGAAACCAAATATGAATTGAATGCCTCACTGTTGTGAAAATTTGCACTACGAGTCTTCCATTTTTCATGGTACCTATGATTGGCAAGTTGTGCTGGCACATGATGAGCACTTTTTGCCAGAAACTAAAGAAAAATTTCTCAGCAGAAGTATAGATATGGATGTTTTGTTTTGTTTAGTTTAGTCTTCTAAATCTTCTTTTGCCTATGGATTCATGGACTGTTATTTCAGGTTGGATTTTCCAGTGAAAATTTTGGGTGAAAACCCACATTAGTCAGATTCATGCCTGATGACTTTGTATCCAGCACAATAACTGTTGCCATGACAAGACCATGAAGCATGGTAAGTCTCCTTTATATCTTATCCCCTAAAAATTTCATCAAAGCTATCAAAACCCAATGAAATTTGTTAGTTTCAACAGACCAACATTTTGATGAAAATTTTCTGGACAGTTTTACTTCTAAGGTGGTGACAGAGGAAAAAAAAAAAGACATTTTGTTTCTGAAAAAGGCAATTATAATTATTCTTTTCAATGTATGGTTTTCTGAAAGTGGTATAATTCTTCTATGGAGGGCTATTTGAATTGTGGTGCCCATTTTAGCTTTCTGAAGTAATGAACAGCATAATGGAAACTAAGCTGTTCACTGATAAACTGAAAAGGATTGGGTGGCTGTTTCCTAGGAAACAGGAAAGAAAGGTTTTGGGTGTCTCTTAAAATGTAAAATATACATATTCACACTGAGTTATAGACACATGGTAAAGAGGCATGTCATACATAGCACAATTACTACTGAAAATGTCAAAGGATGGCATGTAGGTTTTCTGGAAAATATCAAAATCTTTCCCATTCCAGAAATGGACAGTTAAAATTTCTTCCAATTGTCAAAATTCATGATGGACTGGAATTAAATCCTAGCTGAAGAAAAATACTGGTCTTCCTCCTTAAAACTGTAACAATAGAACTGGAGTTAAGGCAGTGTCTGAATATTTCAGCCAGAGTAGGTGTCCATGCTGAGTTTATTTTTCAGTGAGTTTAAGTATAGCAGAAGAGAAGAGCTGTATTTCCTCCTAAGCTATCCGAAGGCTCCACAGTGGTCTGGGCTTGTTGCAGAAAGGAAAAGTGGGGAAAAAAAACCCAAAACAAACCAAAACAAACCAAAAAAAAAAAAAAACAGCAGAAGAGGGAAGAAGCAGAAGAGGGAAAAGCTTTGGCAATCAAGCTTGTGCTCCTCCTGCTGTAGCGAAGGAGAGAGGTAGGGATTTCTTGATGGAGCATCTCTCTAGAAAAGCACTTTCCACCCTGCTACAACTCCTGTCTCAGGGGTAGCAACAACAGCTGCCAGGCATACTCCAGGGCACTGGTATATGAGAAGTGAGCTGCAGAGCCTTGGCGGTTTCACTGCCCATGGCAGCTACCTGCTGTGACTATGCCTCAAGCTAGACTTTGATCTGCACCCAAAGGTATGCTGTCTGTAATTAGGTATATCACAAAGCAAGCTAGGGTTTTCAGGTAGAAATTTGTGAAGAATGGTCACAACAAAATCTTGAGTGACATCTTGCAAAAGGTTATCTGGTTCTCAAATTGCTGAAAGCTTTAAAGATTTCCACTTCCATTTCAGTTATGCAGAAAAGGCATACTGGAAATCTTTTCCACTTTCCTCAAATACATAACTTGATACAATTAAAGACAGAGTCTTCCAGATGCTTCACTTCACCTGCACTGTGAATCACTGAATCACAGAATCACTGAGATTGGAAGGGACATTACTAAAGTCAAGATAATCATCTTCCTCTGTTCTCACCTCAACCACCAAGCCAGCTATCATATTGTAGAAAGCTATCAGGTTGATCAGGCATGATTTCCCTTCATAAATCCATATTCACTGCTCCCAGTCACCTTATTTTCCTTCATAGATTTGAAAATGGTTTCCACGAGGACTAGCTCCATCACCTTCCTAGTCCGATGTGAGGCTCACTTGTCTTATGTTCCCTGGATTCTCCTTCTCGTCCTTGAAGAAAGGAGGGACATTTGTTTTCTTCTAGTCATCAATATCCTCTCCTGATTGTTCTGTCCTTGCAGAGATAATTGAGGGTGGGCTAGCAGTGACATTGGTTAGCTTCCTCAGCACTTGTGGTTGCATCATGTCAGGGACAAGGGACTTATGTGTGTTTCCAGCTTGTTTAAATATTCCCTAACCAGGTTTTCCTCCACCAGTGATATATTTACCTTGATTCTGATTTTCTCTCTTCTCAGAGACCTGAGATTCCTAAAGACTGGACTTACCACTCAAGACTGAGGTCAACAAGACATTCAGTACCTTCACCTTCCCCATGTTCTTTGGCAGCATGTTTCCATCTCATTCAGGAGTGAGCTTGTATTTTCCCTGGTGTTCTTTTTGCTGACAATATACCTGTAGAAACCCTTCTGGTTTCCATTCCAGTACCTTGCAAAAGTCAACTTTAGGTGGGCTTGGCCCTTCCTAACACTATCCATGTATGTTCAGACAGTGTCTCTATATTCCTTCCAGGTCACCTCACCCTGCTTCCACTTCTTGTACTTTTCTTTTCTATTCTTGTACATTTCTTTTCTATGTCTGAGTTTTGTCAAGAGCTCCTTGTTCATCCATGCAGATCTCCTGCCACCTTTGATTGAGTTTCTCCTCATCCGATTGAACTGTTCTTGAGCTTAGAGGAGGTGATGCTTGAAAATCAGTGGGATCTTCTGGATCCTTCTCTCCAGGAATCTACCCCCCTCTGTGATTATTTCAAGCAGATCTCTGAAGAGGCCAAAATTTGGTCTACTGAAGACCATGGTTTTGATTCTGCTTTTTGCCTTACTCCCTCCTGTAAGGATGCTAAATTCCACAATTTCACAGCCTAAGCTACCCCTGACCTTCACATACTCATCAGTTCTTTCTTGTTTGTAAGTATCAACTCCTATAGAGCTTGTCCCCTCCTTGGGTCCTTGATGACCTATGTCAGGAAGTGTTCATCCACGCACTCTAGAAACTTCCTGGTTTGCATGTGCTCTGATGTTGTCTCTCCAGCAGATATCAGGTTGGCCCAGTCGCTCTTGAGAGCCAGGGCTTGCAAATGTGAGGCTGCTTCTACTTGGCTGCAGAGTCACTGTCTACTTCTTCCTGATCAGGTGGTCTGTGGAAGACACTTACTGTAACATCACCCATGTTGATCTGCTCTTTAATCCTGATGGCAAGTCATCATCTAGTGGAGTCCCTCAAGGGTCGATACTGGGACTGGTATTATTCAATATATTCATCAATGACCTGGATGAGGGAATAGAGTGCATTGTCAGCAAGTTTGCTGATGATACAAAGCTGGGAGGAGTGGCTGACACGCCAGAGGCTGTGCTGCCATCCAGCGAGACCTGGACAGGCTGGAGAGATGGGTAGGGAAAAATTTAATGAAATACATTAAGGGCAAGTATAGAGCCTTGCATCTGGGCAGGAACAACCCCAGGCTCCAGAATAAGTTGGGGAATGATTTATTAGAGAGCAGTGTAGGGGAAAGGGATCTGGGAGTCCTGGTGGGCAGCAGGATGACCATGAGCCAGCACTGTGCCCTCGTGGCCAGGATAGCCAATGGCATCCTGGGGTGCATTAGAAGGGGTGTGTTTGGTAGGTCAAGAGAGGTTCTCCTCCCCCTCTACTCTGCACTGGTGAGGCCACATCTGGAATATTGTGTCCAGTTCTGGGCCCCACAGTTCAAGAAGGACAGGGAATGGCTTGAGAGAGTCCAGCACAGAGCCACCAAGATGATTAAGGGAGTGGAGCATCTCCCTTATAAGGAAAGGCTGAGGGAGCTGGGTGTATTTAGTTTGGAGAAGAGGAAACTGAGGTGTGATCTCATTAATGTTTATAAATATATAAAGGGTGAGTGTCACGAGGATGGAGCTAGACTCTTCTTGGGGACAACCAATGATAGGACAAGGGGCAATGGGTGCAAGCTGGAACACAGGAGGTTCTGCTTAAACTTGAGAAGAAACTCCTTTACAGTAAGGTTGACGGAGCACTGGAAGAGGCTGCCCAGGGAGGTTGTAGAGTCTCCTTCTCTGGAGACATTCAAAACCAGCCTGGATGCCTTTCTGTGTAATCTTATCTAGGTGTTCCTGCTCCAGCAGCGGGATTGGACTAGGTGATCTTTCGAGGTCCCTTCCAATCCCTAACATTCTGTGATTCTGTGATCTCCCTCCTTGGTCATTCCTAGTTCAGAGATCAACTCACCAGGTTGGCCATTCTGTCGGAAAAGATGCTTTTGCCCCACTTACTCAGATGGAACTTCTATTTTTCTAGAAGTTGTTTCCTTGGCCTAGGGGATGCCCCCAGCTGCCCCCTGCTCCAACCTGTCCTCTCCCTGAGCTTGTCCTGGGAAGCCCCCACCACTCCCAGCCCTGTTGCATCCCGATACCAAACAAGTTATTAAATCCAGTTTTGTCATGCTACGGGAAATAAAACCAGCTTATAAATAAGCATCATAACTGCACTTGAGGGTTTGCGACTAAGACTTGATTTATCTTGGATAATCATTTCAGAAGTGAGAAAATCAAATAAATTGTTAAATAAAAACTTGGTGTTCTGGTTGCATTAGTGTGTTACCAGAGGGGCAGTGATAACCTCCCATTCTACACTTTTTGCTGCTGAAAATGTAAGATAACTGGACTCAAATTTACCCCATAATGAAGCCAGTCCCACTGCCCTCCATGTGAAGGGTCGAGAGCAGACAGGACATGGGTAGTTCCTGCAGCTCTGATTATATGCAATAACCTGATAAAGCACTGTTGCTTGATTATGAAATTGAGCTCTAAGTACTGTGAAAGCCTAGGCATCATTTACTTAAATGGATTTGTCTTGAAACAGGCAAATCAGTGAATAGGAGGAATTAGAACTCTAATTTAAATTTGAGTATATCTCACCATTTACTTTGGTATTTTCATAAGGAATTCTTGGTCTCATTAATATCGTATTTAACAGGAGAAGCTGTTAATATCTCAAATCACAAAAGGATTTTAATATCCTATTGAAAACAATAAAAATAATAATTTAATCCTTTTCTGTGCTTTGTAACATCCTCTCTATTGAGATTGCACTGAATTGGTCTCAGTGGTTTTGTCATATTGAGTGCTGAATAAGTACTGAAATGAATAGTAATTTCTTATTAATATTGTCTCTAGTATGTTTTGGCCTTTACTCCTTTTCTTTGCTTTCTGCCACTTGCTTGCTGGAGTGAAGAGGATGAACTATGCTGACAGCTATAAAGCTGAAGAACTGTGGAGAGCAGGAGCTGCTATAAGCCCTGTCCCTAGAGAGGGAAAACAACACAAATCTCGCATATTCAGGTGGATTTGAGATGAGAAAGGTTCGTCTTTACGTTATCTAAGCACCTTCACAGCATGCAACTCCTGAGCAGACACAGGCTCATGCTGAGAAGGGCCCTGCTTGCCCTGGTTCTCAATACTCTCCTGCTGTGCAAAATACAACAAACGCTTTTTTTCATTTTCTTTGGTGTTATGCCACATGTTCCCCCACAGGATGAGCAGAAGAAATAAAAATCACTTCCCTCAATATTAAACTTTGTTTTTTCTATCCAGATCAGGCTGTGCTTTTGCCATGGTGATGCTTGCTGAGATTTTCTCCTTGCCTAAGCTCACCCTGCCTTTCATTGTCCTTGTGATAGGTACTCCTGGAGCCCCTTCAGAGCTGGCCATCTAGTTTCTCCATTATCCAGGTTATTTTTGAGACAGGTTTTGGGGGGTTTTTTTGGTTTTTTTTAGAGCTCAATAGAAACTGATATTAAAATTCAAATAAGCCCAAATATTCCCACCCTTTAGCTATTAAATATTTCAATATTTTAAAATGAGTGTCTTTAAATATAAGCAGACATTCAAGAAATCATCTCTCCCTTCTCTCCACTTATTTTGTAACAGGTTTTGCATATATAGTTCTTGGCTTTGGCTTCAATAAGCATATTTCTGGATAAATTTATTAACCATTTAACGCTGAAATAATTTCTTATACTTACCAAGCTATCAAAAGTTTTGGATGTTGCATACATACATGAAGCATTGTACAGTTTATGTAGGACTGGTTATTACATGTATATAAAATACACACACATATATGCACACACATATGTATGTTTCTGTACATGTATATATGTACGTATCACCTTCTTCAGAACAGCTTGCCATCTCAGGTGTTTAAGAAGAGATATGTAAAAAAGATGAATCAGTAGTTTCTGTTAACAATTTTTCAACCATCTGTGTATTTTGTAACGTTCAAAGGTCATAAGTCATTTGGAATAAAATACTTTAATTAAAACCAACAGCCATATATAATCTAAGAACTTTATTATTACCTTCTGTTTGTGTTAGATAAGTTTTCCTATATTTTTGCAAAGTGGGTCTTTTTCTGAAATATCTTGAAAGATTTGTTTTTAGAGGAAAAGTTCTTTACATGTAAAACAAGAAGATACCTTTTACAGAAATTATGTTCTCCAAAGATTTATTCTAATTGTTTGCTTTAAATCCCTATAAAAAATAAAGTTAGGTATCTGCAATATAATTTCAACCTCAAGTTCAATAGCTATATAATTTTTTGCTAAAAAACCCAAACAAACCACAAACTGTAGCAGCCAGAGATATTTGGTAACACACACAGCTTGTGATATAACATGACCATCAAAAAAACCCAACAAAAAAACCTGAAACTGCAAAGCCCAACACTAAGATCAAGAAAAAAAAAGTGATAACAAATGCATTTTTAATTTTAGAAGTTTTATTTTAAAAAGGCGTTATAACTGGAAAATCTGATGTTGTACTCAAGTGACACAAAGTAAAAAACCTCTTGGGAATTTCCTGAATTGGACTAAAAATCCTTTTTAGAAAAGTAGACACACATATTTATGTCTATATATGCACATGTGTATGCACATTTTTGTGCATGTCTATATGTGAATATATAAAATTTTGATTTATTTAACTTCTTGTTCTTGTTAATGTGAAAGTATTTGTAGCCATCTGTTACAAAAACAATGAGAATGGAGGAAATTTTCTCATGTCTGAACCTCAGAAATTGTGACAATATTCTTGGTTTTGGATATATACAGAACATTGCCCACTGTCTCACACAGGACTTTTTCAGCACAACCAGTGCCACTCAGATCACTCAAACATAAACCAAGTCCAGTCTTTAAAATGTTCTTGCTGAATACTGGGCAGAGTCATCTCCAAAGATCACATGTAGAACTAATGATTCTATGGTTATTTCATGTTTGTAGTTTCAATTACCTGACAAAGGTTTTTCTTCCCAGGAGTAGCTATGACTTATAAGAGAAAGCACCTGTGCATGTATGTGGATGTGCAAAAGGAAACCAATCGGAAACATTCTATCCTTAAAGTTAGTCCCACAGCAGAACTGGTGCACAAGCCAGGAAGAAAGGCAAGAAGGACACCAGAAGGACCATTCAGGATTGCTACCTGTGGAATTTCCTCTCTCTGACATGGAGCTGCCAGTCTATTAACCTGGTAAATTCAGCATCCGCAAACCAGTCCCAAGTCAGAAACACATTTCTCAGTCAGCATTATCTGGCCTCTGACTAAAGGCTTTTATTGACATAAACCTGGCTGCTCTCCTCCTTGGCAACAGCATGTTTTGCAGGCGGCTGAGTGTCTGTCCATGGACATGGTTCTTTAAGATGTTACTTCTAGTCTCTTCACCTCAAGATATCATGAAATGGATTCAGTTATATGTAAATAAGATTCTCACACAGATGCCTTATGTTGGTTTCTTCTACTCTTCACAGATCTAATATGCCTGTCATTTTCACACATTAAAAAAGCAGTTCAGAAAAGGAAGCGCAGACTGACTTCTAAGGAACTCAAATGAAAATGGATCTACTTCTTTCTGCTTCACTTTAAATCTTAAAAGTCTGTGCAAAATACTATAGCAAATAACTTGGGATCAAGTTGAGCTAGACATAGCATTTTAAGAAAAGATAAGTTCCAGGAAGACAAATAGATTTTGTCTAGCCATTATCAATCTGTGGTGGTAAGAAAGAAGGGTAATCGTAATAGGCGATTCCCTTCTGAGAGGGACTG
>NW_010308562.1:0-9514 GCF_000700745.2 Antrostomus carolinensis
TATATATATATATATATATATATATATGAATCATATAGTACCTTTTGCAGAAAACCAAATGACAGTCCAAAAATTATGAAACATTCTGCATGCTTGAAGGTATAGTATTTCATGTTGTTAATTTATAGTTACTTATTTATATTTAAAATTAATCAAAATCATATCTATCAAATTTTGATTCTGATTGACTGATCTTCTAATGGATTTGAATGCTTTTTAGACATCTTTAAGAAAAGAGATGTTCTACTTCTATTTTAATGATTAGCAATACCAAATAGAGCATAAAAAAAAATCAATACATTTGTAAAATTGTTCCTTTTTAAGAGAATTACTGATGAGAACCTGTGAAATAACTAAGCGTGAATTCTTCTCCTGAACTGCCCCATACAATACAGTTAAATAATATTTTTACTTAAACTCTTTGGATGAAAAAGGCGAGAAGCAGCAGTCTTTATACACAACTTCTAAATTCCTGTCATTACATTAATGGTGTCAGTACTTTCTGTGTGGCTTATCCATGTGGGGAGAGAGTATAACTCCATGACTTTGCTGTTACAAATAATGTATTTTGGATGGAGGGCAACAATAATCATTGCTAGTATCTCATAGTTTCCTGCTAACTATATTTAAAACCAAAGAATCCAATCCATTATCCAACACACAGGAGAATATTAATTTTGAAGTCTATTTTGTTTAATATAACAGTCAAGATTAGCTTCTAAATCTGAACTTTAAAATAAAATTTGCTAGAACTGTGAACCTAGTATTTTTGCAGTGTGTCGTAATTTATCATTCTTGCAATTGAAAAGGAAATACAACAAATAAAAAGAAATAAAAAACAAGAGTTCTCCCAAGTCCATCATAATATGCACTAAAATAAAAACAAAAGGCTATTTTAGAACATGTGAGAAGATGTTTCATGTGAAAGAAACATTTGTAAACTTTTGCATAATTTTAAAAAAAGTTTAAAAGAGGCACATTAATCCATTCAAGATAATATTTTAAGATCATTCTGTATGTATAATGATAATTAATTTCAATATCTGATATAACAAAACATGATGAGTTATGCATATACTTTCAGAAAAATCAGGGTTAGGTTTCTTAAAGATAAACAGAAGAATTAATTTCTAAAAATTAATGGCTAAAAGAAAGGGAACAACAGAGAAGCCAAGATGCTAGAATAGACATAAGACATCAAAAAGTTATAAACTTAATAGACTTTTATTCTATTTTTGTTTGTTCTATTTCACTATTCTTTCTTCTCTTAATAATCTAAATTAAATACATTACTTTTCCTTTCATTACCTTTCCCTTCATTACCTTATTTAAACTTTATTTTCCATAGGCAAAATAAATTAATTGTCTTCAGGCATTTTTTGTGAAACGGTAATAGAAGATGATTTTAGCCTATCACTTGCACAACACAACTGCCCCTGATATTCAGGTCACTACATGGTTTGAACAAGATCACATCTCTAGACAGTTAATTGATTACATTACCATCATTAAAATGCAATATTTCCTTCTTCAGAATCTGTACTTAAGGGGAAGGAGAGGGTCACTGCAGATTTTCTTAATCTTCATTAAAGATTAAGCAAACAATTACTTTATTAATTTGAATTTCAAATAGCTTCCTTTGATGAGAAAGAAGGTGCAACCTGTTACTGACACTTGTGAGGTTTTATACAGGAACAGGAGCTAGGTGGTTGTAACTTGAAAAAGAATGTGAGGTTATAGCTAACCTCAAGAAGGATATTAGTCAAAAATACCATCCTCTTAAAAAAAAATATAAAAGACCCAAATCCTCTTGCAAGCTGGAGTTATGACAGATTTTTGGTTTTGCTTTTGTTTTCATTTTATTCAGCCTCAGATGGGCCCTGTGTTTGAGGAAGGATGGGGTCTAACCTCAGATGGCTCAGAAGAGAATAAAGAGCATGATCAGGAGGGATGAAAAACAGGAGGCAACATGAGGCTTATGAGGCAAAATTGAAGAGATTTGTGTTGCTAACTTTAGACTGGTGGTTTTCAACATGATCTGCAAATCAAGGAGAGAGGTTTTAGCTCAACATTTAAAAAGAACTTAAAAGACATAAATAAACAAGTCTAGTGTTTATAGGCTTATATTAGCTGTATATAAAATCTTAATTTTCATTGGAAAATGTTACTGATCCACAAATTGAAAATATTTGAATGTTTCTTATTTGAGGCAGCAAGAAGTTTGACATTAGTTTGCTTGTCCTCATAGCATTTGTGGTAGGGATCTACTTTTTCAATTTCCATAGTGACAACAGGAGTAGGAAATTTGAATTTTGGAAACCTCTGCCTTTAAAGAACTCTTGGGTACTGCTCCTTCTGGCTTCCAGCAAAATTTAGAAAGGTTCAGAAAGAATGGTTCAGAGCTCTTTAATTAATATTCATCTTTATCTAGCTACTACAAAAGGAACCACTAGATTGCTAAAAATATCTCTTTATTGAACCTTTAACACTTCACTTGTGAGACTGAAAGGTTGTTTCATGTTCCTCATTCATCATTTTCTAGAGCTGTAGGTTTGTATGGGGATATTTCTCATTTGAGTTGTGCAACAAATAATCAAGTATACTACTTCTTAACACAACACTTTGATTTCTGTTACACCTCGTACACCTAGGGAATCTCAGTTACAGGGGATTTTAACTGTCATATTTTTAAAGTCTATGTGAGTTTAATCAATATGAATTTTGTTGTTTGAAACTGCTTTGAATGTATGAAGTTGAAGCAATGAGCCCCAGTATTTTGAAAATCGGGTCCTAATAATTTTCTCTGCCCCTCAGAGCAAGTATGGAAGGTAGAATTGTCTTGTTTCTTCATTCCTCCTGACTTCTCTGAGGATCTTACATGAATTAATTTAAATTCTCCCTTTTTGAAGAGTATGATCTTTTCTTAAGTGTCAAGGCATCCAGTTCATTAAAAGAGCTCTAGTACCCTTAGGTTTGGGTTCTAGCACTGCTCTCAAGTCTGTCTACTCCTGCTCTCAAGCTGAAATGTAAAGAGAGGTATGAAGGAAGAAGAAAGAATCCAACAGCAACAATTAAATTATATTTATTTTAAAAATTGAGAAAATGTATATATATATGTGTATATGTATATATAAAAATGACTTTACAATTACTACAAAAAAATTTCACAAAAATACTAAAAGTAAGGTTGTTTTTGTTTGTTTGTTTGTTTGGGTTTTTTTTGTGTGTGTGTGTGTAGATTTAAAGCATCATGTATAATAAATGCTGCAGCAAAATCTCCATAGGCTAGAGAAATCAAACAGATAACACAAGTATTCTAATGCTACATTTGATCACTGTGGATGCAAATATCTATGTCATCATCTAATAAAGTATGAGTTAACATGATTCCATATGATTTGAATTTAATTTCTCCCCATTTTCAGTTTAATGCAAAACTTTCAGATGAAACAATTTAATAGGTACTGGGGAATTTATTTCTATCAAATAATTTACAAAAATGTTGGTGTTCACAACAAACTATGCTCTAGATGGGAATAGAAAGCAGTAAGGACCTCAAAAATAATTTCTGTTGGGTATCATTAAACATGTTATAATAATAAATGGACACACGAAGCTAAAAATAAAATTATTTTTTTACAAAATTCCCATAATGTAGATTTGTATCACAGTGGCGTATACACTATTCTAAATTCTGTGAGCTTTCATGTACTTCACAGACTCTAAGGATTAGGTCACACTATTCAGTGTGAGAAGAGCTGTACTATTTTGAATGAAAAAGTAACAGTACTTGAATTTCTAGAATTCTTTAGGACCATTTACACAGCTAACACTCTTCAGAATCAATTATGCTATACTTAATTTAGTATATGAGTTGGCTATAACCATTAGGTTTCCCCATTGGTACTACCTTCTGAAAGGATTAGTGAAATATATTATTTACTAGAATTTGCCTGGGAAAAATTAGCTTATATTAATGTATGAAATGCTTGAAAAGACATCTACTTTTGACAACTTAAAGTTGGATCAAAACATTTGTAACATCATGAAATATTTTCTTCTGCTGGGAAGGAGATTTTATGTCCTTTTTCTTTGTTTTTCCTTTTTTCTCCACTTCTCTCTCCCAACATAAATGAATCAACTGAAATACTACAGAAAGGACAGGTTTTCTTTGTTCAATTATAGGCTAAAATAAAATGAAGGAAAGTCCTTATTTGATTTTTTCCTTTCCCCTCCCCACAAGATTCATCTTATTTTTGTTGAGCTATAGCATTTACATAGATTTCAGCTGTTTACTGGATGTGAATCAAAATCTCATTCTTTTTAATGTTCAATCTTTGCTAGTCTGAAACCCAGACGAGTAGGTGGGACAGTTATTGTTAGAGCACATAAAATAATTTCTTCTTTCTTTTATCTATATAATCTCTGTAGTTTCTAGTAAAGAGCTACAATATCCAAAGTGACCTCTCCACTTAAACTCTCCTTCCATCTTTTGGCCCTTGTTCCTGCCTGTGACTGCATTTCTTCACACTTCAACACCATGAGTTCTTGAGCCCTGCTGTCCTTTCTCCTGTGTCTTTTCCTAACGATATAAGCATAGTGTAATATCCAGCAGCTTCTGAAAATCAACCCTTCATTCCCCCTTCCTTTTCTGTATCACTTCTTCCCTTGATCAGTGAACTCCTTGAACTCATAGATTGTAGCAATTGCCTCAAGTTCCTTTCCTTTCAATCCAACATAGATTCACTCCAATTTGACTTTTGTTGTGCACCAAGGATATGTTAACATCAAGGCCTACAATGACCTCTCCATGTCAAGTGTCAGGGCCTTTGCTCCATACTTGAACTCTACTGTTTTTATTATGATTGATCATATATTCCTTTTCAAAATCATGCCTTGCCTTTGCAACTCTGTCCTCTCCTCACCATTTAACTGTTCTGACTTGAGCATGTAACAGGTGGTCAACAAGTGGAAAAGAAAGGGAACTGTACTAGACTTCTGAAGCTCTGTTGAATGAAAATACAGGTATTTTCTAAAAAAAACCCAAAAGACCTTGTCAAATTGTGATATGAATTTCTTAATGTGAACAACAAAGGCATGCTTCTCCATGGTTTCTATAGTTCTTCCATCTCCAGAAGCTTTATATTCCACTTCTGTTTTCATATTACTTTTTGTATTGCAGAGGAGTGGTTAAGTCAGCCAGCAGTATACTATCACCATATTCAGAAGGTTTTGTTGTTGTTTGGTTTTGGTTGGGTTTTTGTTTTTGTTTTTTAATGTACCAATAGCCCTAAAGTATCATCTCATGAGAAAATATAGCTAGGCTGTACTATCATAACCTTTCTATCAGGCTTCTGAAGAAAACAGAATTGAAGGTGCAGAGGAAAAAAAGTCACTTATTTGTAGCTGAGTATATACAAAACTTTAGTCCCCTAAACTGTAATGAGTTAATCATTTGGACCTGGATGATCAGTAAGGTCCTCTAACTTCAGTGTTTTCATTTATTAACTATAGCTGATTCCCAGTTTTGAACATAGCAAGTATCATAATAAGCTTCTATAGGTATTTCAGGATGCTGTCAAAACAGTTCAAGTTCTTTCCCAACTTTAAAGAAGTGCTAAGAAAATCTTAATATGAAATATATGAAACATAAAAGCTCTGTGAAGTACGAAATAGTACGGTTTTGGATTTCAAATATTTTTTACATTACTTCAGTATTTCTTTGTTATTTTGAACATTATCAGGTTGCAGCTAGATAGATAATATGGCACTTCCAAAATAAGAAAATTTTATTCCCATTAATTATTTTACCTGTAACCCAGGAAACACATTCAGGGCTCCAGCTGAAGAAATAAAATTTGACTTATCTTTTGTACCCTGGAAGAGAAGACTTACTTACCCTTCTGAACAAACTGGATTTATTCTAATTATTATATAGACATATTTAATCACTTTCATAGAATTTCTGAAGAGAAACAAAACTCAGCTGACAGAAAATGGAAATGATGACATGGAACAGTGTTTTAAGATTTACAGTATTCATCATCATATTCAGCTTTTCGGTTTAAAAATCACAAAGTGTCTTTATATTCCAATAATTAAGATATTTAGCATAAATATTGTTTGAACTCTGATTTAGAGCATTATGACTATATAATATACCACAAAATAAAATATGAGGAGAAGGAAGGGAGAATGGTGTGGGAAATACTGTCAAAACATTAATGAACTTTCTTAGGCATTAAACACTATAACATGTACGCACAAGAGTAAAAAATCTTGGAACAGCATTAAGCCAAATCCTTACTGAGTCCTATTTGTACTCCCTTGTCCCTAGTTTTGCAAATATAAGCAACTACTCTTACTTTTGGTGACTGCATCAGCCTCTTTTCTATTTTCCTTCTCCTATGTTTCTGTCTGTTTACTTCTTAAAATGTATTGTCTCCATTATACTCCCAGGAGCTGATCTACCTGTCAGGCTTGCTGCACAAAGGAATAAAAAACTGTGTAATGAAACACTTGTTGGGAAAAGAAATGCCAGTTGAAAAAAAAAAAAAAGAAAAAAAAAAGTTGCTTTTGTGTCCTTGGAAATGCTGCTTCCAATGATAGGTAGACTGCTAACTCTAGAGGCATGTCATAACTGTAAAGCTGTAACAAGAGCCAGAAAGAGCTAACTGAAAGAGGTTCTAGTTTTATTTGCTAGTTCAAAGAGGGGTCAACACAGCATTTCAAAATATAAAGAAGTAGTAAAAACTGATTCCCTTAAATGAATATGACTTTAATAATAAGACTAATAATTGAGACATCATAATTATCAAGCTGTCACCTGAACAATATTTTAGCTCCACATTGCTGAAATTTAATAACATGGAAGAAGCAGAATGCACAAATTTAAAAATGGGCTCTATTTCAGTTCTTGAAAGGATTATGTTTGTATGTATTTTGGTTTTTTATTAGTCTCTGCTTGCTTGTGTGAGTAGATTTTATTGACACTCTCCTCAGACACTCTGTAGGTGAAATTCTGATTTATTTTGATACTAATAAGCTCAACAGTGCTAGGAAAATTCCTCTAACTCAGATGTCAAATGGTATGGCTGTACAGTTGAATGTGTTACCCTTTGGAACAGAAAAGCCACATTCAGGCTGCTTGCTTCTGGTCTGTGTTAACTGTTCAACTATACCTGGGAATCACTGAGGACAGTAAATTGGCCAGGACTAAAAAAATTCCAGGAACCATACTAATGATTTAACTGTATATACAGTTGTATTCTACTGCCCCATAGTACTTACCTTACCAGTATAGCTAAAAAACACATAATCATCATCTTGATTGCATTAATCTGATGAACAGAGAAATGCATGTCAGTGTTGACTATTGAGCTTTTATGTGATGGAGGACTGAAGCTTAGCAGCTGTACTGACTGTCCTTCCCCAGCTGCCAGATTCTGAAATGTGTTTTTTTGTCAGCTCTTAATCACTGTCTTTCTGTTTGTTTGTCTGTCATGGTGGTTGAAACCATTCCCAAATCTGTCAGAACCTTGAGACATATCTTGCTTCATTTGGTTCTTCATATGCATATACATTTATTTCCCTTTCGTATAGTCAAATGTACAATATATTTTGGGACATTAACTTCTGATTGTCTTGTCAGATAGTAAGAGAAAAAAGACTAGCAAAAAAAACTCCATAGTTAATCAACAATACAGGAAATTGGATTTATTTGTCATAGTCTTATTCTTGTTGAGTTGCTGTGCTCAACTAGTCTTGTCTTTTAATGGGGAATATATGATACACAACATATCTCAGAAAGCTTCTAACATTTTCAAAGAAAAAATTCTGAAACATCAATTGCATGGCATGGACTGTTAGTAAAACTGATGCAGAAAAGATACAGGGACACACGACAGAGTTAAAGAAAACCAGTTTCTATGATGTGAAAGACTGCTTAAAACAATTACAATTATAATTTGAATCAACATTTGTTTAATTTCTGTGAACGATTGACTTTTTTTTATAAAGAACAAAATTTGTATAAATATTCAACTTAAGTTTGGGTTTTTTTGTTTGTTTGTTTTTGTTTTTGTTTTGTTGTTTTGTTTTGTTTTGTTTTTCCCACAAAGAGTGTTAAGTATTGCCTAGTGTTTCCCATAGCTATTTGGTCTATTTACCCTAATGAATGAATTGATATTAGAATAGAATATAGTATTTTGTTTGGAAGGGACGTACAAAGATCATTTAGTCAAACTGTCTGACCAGTTCAGGGCTGACCAAAGGTTAAAGTGTGTAGTTAAGGGCATTGTCCAAATGCCTCAAACACTGTCAGGCTTGGGGCATTGACCACCTCTCTAGGAAGCCTGTTCAAGTGTTTGACCAACCCCTCAAAAAAGAAATGCTTCTTCATGTCCAGTCTAAACCTTCCCTGATACAACTCTGAAACATTTCCATGTGCCCTGTCACTGGACACCAGGGAGAAGAAATCAGTAACTCCCTCTCCATTTCCCCTCCTCAGGAAGCTGAGAACAATGAAGTTGCCCCTCAGCCACCTTTACTCCAGGCTAGGCAAACTCAAAGTCATTAACCACTCCTCATAGGACATGCCTTTCAGCCCTTTCACAAGCTTTGTTGCCCTCCTATGGACACATTCAAGGACCTTAAAATCCTTTTTAAATTGTGGGACCCAGAGCTGCATGCAGTACTCTAGGTGAGCCTGCATCAACACTGAATACAGAGGTATAATCAACTCTTTTGACTGGCTAATATACAAAGGATTAAATTATAAGCTTTAAACTAAAGTTAGCTTTAATCCCAACCTCACAGTATCACAGAATCACAGAATGTTAGGGGTTGGAAGGGACCTCGAAAGTCTAATCCCCCTGCCAGAGCAGGAACACCTAAATGATATCACATAGAAAGGCGTTCAGGTGGGTTTTGAGTGTCTCCAGAAAAGGAGACTCCACAACCTCCCTGGGCAGCCTGTTCCAGTGCTCTGGCACCCTCACCGTAAAGAAGTTTCTTCTGAAGTTTAAGCGGAACCTCCTGTGTTCCAGCTTGCACCCATTGCCCCTTGTCCTATCATTAGACAGCACTGAGAAAAACACCTGTACTACAGTAGCATGAAATGTGAGATTCTTTCCTCAACTTGTTTCACATCAATATGAAATAAGATTGTGAGACTTTTACTCCTACAATCCAAAGCCAGATGCAGAATACCAAAATAGGAGCTTCTCAGACATATCTCAGATCCTGGCCAAATCCAGGATGTGCCCATGTGAAGTGAAATTTACCCAGCAGATGTTATCGTGCCTTTCTGTCTGCATAATTTGTTTGTTAGATTGTATAAAAGCAGGACCCTCTCACAGCAAAAGATGGAGACCTCACCTACGAGTGGACACAATCCGCTGGACTTCCCAATTATGGGGGGTTTATTCTGTTCTCTATCCCCATCTTCCAGCTCAGGGAGCTGAACACCCTGAGGACAACTGTTCTGGCTATTAAAGACTGAAGCAAAGAAGGC
>NW_010308563.1:0-2611 GCF_000700745.2 Antrostomus carolinensis
AACAGGAGATGAGAAGGATGTTAAATCAATCAAAATATCAGATCCCTGCTGTCATTACTGGTCCTAGTCTTGTCCATGTGTCCCATTGGATGTATCTTTGTTGTAGACACTGCTACCCACAGGGTAAACTGTCCAGTTTTAGGTGTTGTGCTGGAGCAAATGAAAACTCTATTTGATGATCAAAGGCACATACAGCTGCAGAAGCATGGACAATAGATACAACATGTCAGCTATCTGCAGTGCTGAGAGTAAGTGAAATGCTTGACACAGAAGAATATGTATTGGCAAAATTGCTTGCTCTGCATTTTAAAGGGAAATTGAAATCACACTTCCATAAACTTGAGATATTAATCAGTGAAGGGATGTTACTGTGTACTGGAGCCACTCTTTCTTCCAAGAAATCCTTTGGTTAAGAATCAGAGCCAGTTCTTAAAATGATCCAGTCTGGAAATGACCTGAAGGACAAATAAGTTTTCTGTTTTTCTTTTTCTTGTTGAAATTTGCTGGTCCTCTTTTATTTGGCTACCTAATGAGAAACGACCTGGAGCCTGGAGTCCCTGTTACAGGGACTCCATGTGATCAAGGGGCATGAACTACACACCAGACTTCCCAGACAGTCCTAGAACTGCAAGATTTTTATGGGGTTCCTTCCACCTCCTAATACAATTTGATTTAGAGATCAAAGAGAATGACAGTCTTGTAGGTGGGGACTCTCACCTGGCTTCAGAGAAAGTCACAAGTTTTAGGCCTTGATATATGGTCTGTTCCAGTACCACACACCCTCTATCCTACACTCGTTCAAAGTGCAAAAATATAAAATCAGTCCAAGTCATATAGGCACTATTTTAGCCTTCCAGTCACCCACACATTTTGAAAGAAAGGCCTTGAAGAGAAGATTAAGACCTTTAAATCCTGAGTGAAGAAAATCATCTGCTCAGAGCATTTTGTAAAACACTGAAACCCTAGAAAAAAAAAAAAAAAAGAATTTTCTCCAAGTGGAGCACTTCTGCACCTTTCATTCAGGGCAATTAACCAGATATGTTTGCTAAAGAAAGTCTAAGAACTTTCTCAGCAGGCCTATAAAAATCCTGTCTAACAGGGCAGGTCAATGAAAACAGTAGTTTCTTTGTGTGAGCTGATTTACTTTCCACCTTATTTCAAGTAATTGTTAAATATTGCAGAATACTGATATTCAAAAGAAAAATTAAGAAATACTCAACATCTCCAGAATGGTCAAATAAATCCTTGCAGATCATCAGCCAGATAAAATTATTCATTACAGAAAAGTCTCTAGGTAGTTAGTATAGATATAAATCTGTATTTAGGCAATTTATTAATTATCTTGAATGCATCCTTAGATACCACTTTATCATTTCCTACTTATGGAGCTGAAAACTCAAACACTAGTGAAGAAAAAAGTAGAGTTAATAACATACACTTCTCTATTTATGCATTGATCTGATTTTTAATTTCAATAATTAGACAATAATTAGACAAGAAAGTTAACAACAGGAAGTAATAGATTTGTGCTTTTAAGTAAGAAGAGAAGTTGTTGACAATACTCTTAATACTGATACACCTCTATAACAGTAGAGAGAAACAGTGAGAAGTGCAGAGCCAACAAGGCCTGATGATTTCCTCATCAGGGCAGTATTGTTCTCCCCAAGATATGCACCCATTAGTCTTGGTCCTATCTAGATTTCTCTCCTAAATGAAGGGGGTTTTATGCTTCCTTTGGAAACTTGCATGGCTAAATAAATCACATTAGGAAGATTATCCAATATTAGAGTAACTACTAACACAAAAGAACCCAGTATACCCCATTTTAAAGCTCTTTTACAGTCTGACTACTCGCTGACTCTTTACACTGGCCTAAATTATTTCTTCTCTTGTAGGTATCAGTACCACTGAAATGATGTTGGCCCCATTGTATATTCTTTCACCATCCTCAGCCAAATATTATACCTTTATATAAATGAAGTTTTGTGCCCTAACCTAGAAAAGACTTGCATCTAGTTTTAATCTTTGTATTCTGGGACATCAGCAGTTTCAACATGCACAAGATTTAAAAGCAAGTATATAGTGAAGTATTTGATAAATAAAAAAATATTTCTTACAAAGTTAGGGAAATGTTATTAGGTAGGACACTAATAGATGTTTTATTCTGGTCTCTGGCCTTTCTTATTGCTTTTCCCCAAACTGCTCTCAGATTATAACCTTTCAAAGGCTGAACTTCAGTTTGAACTGGAAGAAAATGCCCAACTTTAATTTCATCATAACTGAATGAAAAGGTGTTTTACCTCCATGCTGGCAGACGGTTTTAATTTACCTAGGGAAAACTTAGAGAGATGCAACTATAGATTTTGAAAAAAATCCTTGAACTGACTACTCCTTTTGATATAAAGGCTGAAGTGTCACTTCATTCCTTTTTTCCTTCTTTTTTTTTTTTCCCTTTTTGACTATATTACATTGCTATAGTTCTACCTTTTTTGTGTTTTGTATTCTGAGTTGTTCATTCCATGGATTATCATTGTTTCAGGGGTTTTTTTTTGTTGTAATCATAGAATCACAGAATCATAGAATGGTTTGGGTTGGAAGGGACCTTAAAGAT
>NW_010308563.1:2624-25654 GCF_000700745.2 Antrostomus carolinensis
TCATCAGCAGGGACACCTTCCACTAGACCAGGTTGCTCAAAGTCTCATCCAGCCTGGCCTTAAACACTTCCAGGAAGGGGGAATCCACAACTTCCTTGGGCAACCTGTTCCAGTGTCTGACCACCCTCACAGTGAAGAACTTCTTCCTAATATCTAATCTAAACCTACCCTCTTCCAGCTTAAGGCCATTTCCCCTTGTTTTGTCATTAATTGCCCTTATGAAAAGTCCCTCCCCAGCTTTCTTGTAGCCCCTTCAGGTATTGGAAGGCCGCTATAAGATCTCCCTGGAGCCTTCTCTTTTCCAGGCTGAACAGCCCCAACTCTCTCAGCCTGTCCTCACAGGAGAGGTGCTCCAGCCCTCAGATCATCCTCATGGCGTCTTCTGGAATTGTTCTAACAGGTCCATGTCTCTCTTGTGTTGGGGGCTCCAGTACTCCAGGTGGGGCCTTACGAGAGCTGAGTAGAGGGGCAGAATCACCTCCCTCGACCTGCTGGCCACACTTCACTTGGCCTTCTGGGCTGCAAGCGCACGTTGCCAGGCCATGTTGAGCTTCTTGCTGAACATGAGCAATAATTACTCTAATTTTAGTTATGAAATGTAACTTCCCTAACACCTTTTCCTAATATAAGCTTCAAGAATTTTTTGCTCTCTTGTATGTGGTCACATTGAAATCCATACTGGTTACACATTTCACTATAAGGTTGCTTATAATTTTTTTATTTAGTGTTTTACTCAATAGATTGAATGACGATGGCCCAGAAGCTTGTGTAAACAATTTCTTGAGCCTAATATTTTAAATAAAGTACTGCTTAAAATGTACCATATTATAATATAATATTTGATTTAACTTTGTCTTTGCATATATAGAAAATTCTTTTTATCTTCATGATTTCTTTGTTCTAAGAGTATATTAGCTGTTCATTAACTAGCAATGCTATTCCAAGTTTCTCTTCTCTTTTCTTCCGAACTTACACTTATGTTTCCAGATGTTTATTTAATTTTTAAAGCAACTTCTAATTTATCTCTTTCTGACAAATACTGTGATGAATTAACTCTGTTGGCCTTGGTAGAACTGTTTTTTTGGGGTTTTTTTCTGATCTCTCTAGGCTTGCCTCATTTAAGTTACTTGTCTAATACATATAAGGTACAAATTGGAAGACAAATTGATATGAAAACAGAAAATAGCTTATCAGTTTATCACTGGGAAAATAATGAAAAATCATTATTTAAGCTGAAAGAAGGTAGATTTAGATTAGATATTAGGAAGAAGTTCCTCACTGTGAGGGTGGTGAGACACTGGAACAGGTTGCCCAAGGAAGTTGTGGATTCCCCCTTCCTGGAAGTGTTTAAGGCCAGGCTGGATGAGACTTTGAGCAACCTGGTCTAGTGGAAGGTGTCCCTGCTGATGCTAGGGGGGTTGGAACTAGATGATTTTTAGGGTCCCTTCCAACCCAGACCATTCTATGATTCTATGACTATTTTATAAGACTAAAGATGCATTTTTTTGTCTTTTGAAAGTACTATTGAAAAAGAAAAAAAAAAGCGACATGTGGGATGCAATTGGTAACGCAAATACTTCCAACAGTTGCCACAAAACCCTAAGCAGTTTCTGAATGCCTAATCTTTAAAAGCACAAAATTATCATAAGGACAGGAATACTATTTTAGATTTTTTTTCTTCTCGTAATAAGATAATTATCATTAAATTAATGTAATCTGTAACTTGAATACAGCTGACCTGCTACAAATGCAGAACCAGGCAGAACAGTGGTTTGGAAAATTAGCATGCCAGTGAGTTAAGCACTATGTCTTCTCACCCATTCGCCACCTTGTAGCAAGAGATTTATTTTGCCCCTTTTGTGTCCTTTACAAAATCATGACTTTAGAGTGAGTTATGATCTTGAAAAAACACAGTTAGTTATGGATTGCTGCTTAACTTGTCAAAACAACTCAAGCCAAATGAAGCCTAACCATGGTGAAATATTGGTCTGCTTCATCATGGTGCAAGCCTATATATAACCACAGTGGAAAACAGCAAAATGATAAGTGAATGACAGAGCTTTGTGCTATTATACAAAGATCAGAGATGGGGTCTCCAACACAGACTTAAATAACTTTATCAGGACAGAACCTTGATTAATGTCGTCAAGATACTTGGTAACTTTCAGCTATTATTAGAAGAACCCCTGTCCTTGACATGGCTCAGGAGAAGGGATCTGAACACAGTCTCCTTTGTCTGAAAATTAAAGGCATATGTCCCAACTAGCCATCCCCTAACACATACCTGCTTCAAGTTTACTCTAGAAACAGTTCAGTTCTGTTGCTATTATTTTAGCCATCCTTCTGTTGGATTCCCAAATTCACAGATATTTCTGTTCCTGTAATCGTATCTGGAATATATGTAAGCCAATATACTTAGAGTACAAATTCCACAGAACTTGTTCATAACCTTTTTTCACACAAGAAATCATTATTTAATAGAAGTTTGTAGTATTGTCTCCTCTTTCCTGAGTTTTTGATAGAGAAGTTTGCCCCAAGAGTATACAGGTGATTATTTGTTACTAGTTCATAATTTAAATAAATAAATAAATAGATAAAGAAATAAATACTGGACTGGACTTTAAACTTTTCCTTACTCTTTGGATGTAAGGAGTGGAAACATTTGCCCTTCATAGGGAATAGGGGAGAGAATTAGAGGGATAAGGGTAAGGAGACTGGTAGGTTTGGATAAGAACAATTTAATAATTAAAACCCCCACCTTAAAATAATAACGATATTAAAATATTAACGATAATAATAATTAAAAATTGTAAATGGGTGATACACAGCATAATTGCTCACCATCTGCCAACCGATAATCCCAAAAATAATCCAAGAGGAGTGACAATCCTGAAACCAGAACTGCAGTCCTGGAAGAACAAGAGCCTGAGTGAGAGCCAGAGAGAGAGCACACCCCACAGGAAATAGACCCCCATTAATATACTGAGGATGATGTTATATAATAGGGAATATCCTATTGGAATATCCAGATGTCAATTTAGTTTACTAATTTAAGTATTCCTTGCCCCCACTAGACCTTGCCCCTTATAGACTAGCAAAACACAAAGTCCTTCAACTTCCAGGGGCAATTGAAAACATTGGTATGTTATCAATGTTCTTATAATGAATCCCATGCTGAAACCCAAACATAGTGCTATTTTTGCTACTAAAAAAAACCCCCTACCTCTGTCCCAGCTAAAAACCAGGACACCCATGATGGGTGTGGAACCACATTAGAGTTCAGTCATACCAGCTACAGAAATAGTAAATAGTATTCCACACTACAGTGAATCTTAGATCATTTCATACCTGTCTGTGTAGCTCATATGCAAAGAAAAGCAATAATGAATATTGAGTCAGTGAAACCTCTGGGACTGTTGTCTACACTCTTGTAAATACATGAAGTTGAACTCTACTAGAAAAAAAGTCTTTGCATGCTCTGTGGTGCAAAATTATAGCTTCCAAAAACCAAAACATCCTTTGAAAGCAACATAGCATTCCTCCATGCATGCACTTTTGTTGCTTAAGGTACTTTCTCATTTTAGAAAAGGAGACAAATGGGACAAAGAAACAAAGAAAATTGGGGTTGCAGCTGTTCAGCAAAAAGTGCAGAGCCGTAACCCTCATATCTGCTGGAGAATGATGTCCTTAGTAGTTGCACAAATGCAAAGTATAATCTTCTTCCTAATAGAAGCCACCAGTAGGCACCAGAGATTTAGATCACCAACAGTTTTCTATGCCAAACCAAGAAAATCTATAACAGGGAGTGATTATGTTAACAATGTGTTGTTTATTTTTTGCTGTTGGTTCTGGCAGTAAGGGACTTTAATCATGCTTTGAAATGACAGTGCAGCAATCTAACAGAAATGCAACCAGTAACAACAAAGAACAGCACTAAACAATCTTGAGTTAAAGTTGCAGTGAATTGTGTTCAGCCACAGAGCACCAACATTATAGACTACGATGGTGATGACATTTTAAGCGCCGAATATTCAGCGGGTACTTTCCATAGAATTCAGGAGTGCTGGGATTTTAGACAAGAGCTGTATCTTCACATAAAACATTTTTCTCTCTCTAAAGGTACAACATGTCTTGAATGAAGGGATGTAAGCCTATAGAAAAAAGTTGGAAGGGTCTTTTGAAGATTATCTAATCAAATCCCCACTCAGAGCAGGTTCAATTAAATCAAGTTGCCCAGAGTCTTTTCTAGTAAAACTCTGAATGTTTCCAAAGATGGAGACTTCTCCACCTGCCTAGACAATCTGTTTCAGGGTTTACCTACCTCCATATTAAGAAAAATTTCCAAGTTGTCAGATCAAAATTTTCAGCTTCCAGAAGCTATCCCTCACCAGCAGAACCTGAAGTTCCCACAAGAAGATACAGTTTCCAGAAAATGTCCTTCATGTTCAAACCTGGAAACTGCTATGGCAACTGCTAAATAGTTTTCTGGAATCTCAACCTCCAAATGACTCAGTTAATAATAAGAAATAGGAAATTAAAGTTGATATCCATGATGCTGGAAAGTTCTTGGGAAATTCTGGGGAAAGCCTGTTCTGTCTGACACAGGTGGGATCCAATGTCTCCTGAAATCGTTAGGTAAAGATAAGTGTGTAGAAGTATGATTGTACTTAAAGGTAAACTCTTGGAGGCAGGCAAGGCTATTCAAACAGTTCAAATGATTTTAAAAGCCAGGAATATTTGTATACACTCAGTGACACACCAAAAAGGGTGACTTTGTGCTGCAACATGGCTTGATGCATAACATCTCTGAAACCAAAGCCACTTATCTATTTTGGCATGACATTGTGCTGAACTAAAAATGTCTGCTGAGAAACTAGGTTTCCTTAGCTGAATCACCATTCCCTATTAATACACGTGAACAGCATCTGCAACAGTGCTTGCTCCCATCCAGTCAGCTCAGATTATGAGAAGTGCAAGCTAGATTTTGTCTGAAACTAACAATGCAAACACACTATAAGAAACTTTTTATTTTCTATGTCTCACTGAAATTTGTGGGACTGTGATTGTGAAAAGTAGAGCTGATAGCCAGCAGGCACCCCCATGGACAACTGCATGTGTCACTGTAACAAAATTAGAGAAGGAGTGAGTACTTTGCAGAGTTTGTTAATTCCCTTGGTAGTGTTTTATTATTTCAAAATAAAAGAGAACTATACTTGGCACACTACTGAACTGTTAAGGCATTTGAAGGGCAGAAAAAAAAAAAAAAAAGGCCTAAATCACAATATAGAAAGTTGCTTGATAATATTCTCTAACATAAGGGGAGATAAGGACATCAAGAACATTTTGTTTGCCCACTGAGGCAACACCTTTCCTATTTGAATGCACAGAATCTCTTGCAGTTTACTCAAGATATGCATTAGAAAACCATGCCATTACGGCTCATTAGTGAATGGAACAAGGAAGTCAGTATCGTAATTTGCCCAGCTTTTAGCGAATGATCATCATACAGTCACAGTACTGCTTCTCATAGCTATGTCCCTATTGTAATCCTCACTGGGGGAATACTGACATGGGGTTTTTCTAAAAGCTTTTGCCAGCATATGATCTAATTGCTGTAGGACAAAGAAGTTATATATTCTAGTGCTACAGAAATGGAATTCCAGTCTGTGTGTGAAGTATTGTTGTCTAATTTGCGCTTCCTGCATGGATGAAAACACTTGGCCTTCAGTCTCTGACCTCCCAGTCTACCTACGAGTGTGCACAGAGAACAATGCAAGCCCTGGAGCATCTTATTGCTGTAGTATATGATTAGGTAGAAATAAGGGAATGCCTGACAGTCTATTTTTTATCATTCTTTTGACAGATTGGAAAGTATTTTAACACTAGGGGTAAAGTGCTACCTTAGCTATGAACCTTCAGAAAAATGCAATTCCTCCTGAGTCAATTTTCTGCCTTTCAGTAACTCTTGAAAAACCATAATAAAATTTCAAGGACTCAATGTACAAAAAATATATTAACAGTAGAATGGTATATAACACTGGTATAACGATGGCAACAACAGAGTAGCAAGAATCAATGAAAACAGAGCACTGACTTGCAAAGTACAAAAAATTTACTGTCAGTGTTTAGCAAGTGCTTGGAGGCTATTCTATAATTCGAAGAAAAGAAATTTTGTGAAAAAGTTTAAAGTGCTATAAAGATCTTAGCATAGATTTGTAGCCATTGATTAAGACATAGTTCTTTTTGAAGTCAGCTTACTGGTAATTTATGCATAGTATATGTCAAAATAAAAATTTAGATTTAGAAAGAGTGAGCACTTTGTAACAATCAATAAAACAGACTCTCCATATGGCTAATAATCTGGGAGAAAATAGCAAACAAAAATATCTTCACTTTTATTTTCTATAGATATGTCTTCTCTGATTAAGGATGAGGAAATGATAGTCTGGGGGAAAAAATAATTGCTACCTGCAAAAAGTCAAAAAGTTAAAACTCGAAGCTCAAAAGATTTTTTTCTAAACAACTACTTCTGGCCAAAATAAAATGACATTTAATTCCTTTTTAAATTTATTAATAATTACTCTTGAGATATCTTTACATTACCTTGTAATCTCAGGGATGTGCAAAGCATGAACAACAGGCATGGCCTGTGGAGGATCTTGTTGGGCTTTTCTTCAACTCTGAATCTAGGCAAGTCTAAATTTACAAGACGAACAAGAAACTTTCTTTTCTTCTGACTCAATTTTTAAAGTAAAAGTGGATATTCTACCTGTATTCTTGTGAATGCAATGGTAATAATGAAACTATAATTTTGCAGCAGATTCCCCACAAGTGAACATTTAGCATCAGGTGCAACTGCACCTAAATTTCATATGGGCACAGGAGTGTCCAAAATGACTGCATATACAGTAAAGTAAGAAGTAGTGTTATGTAATTATTCTTTATGGTGGAAACAGAGGAAAAAAGAAATAAGATCTAGAAATATGCATCTACATTGCTATTGAGCTGAGACCTATTTCACCCTTATGGTTAAAAATGAGTGCAGAAAAAGGAACATTTTCTGAAGGATCTGCTTTTTACACAAACGTAAACATAAGTCCTTACTCTTTGGTTGGTGGATCAGCAATTGCATACTAGTAGAGATGATGTAGATATAGCCATGTGGTGGTTTCACCCACAGGTAGGACCATGCGGTCACTCCCCCCACCCAGTGAGATGGCATGGGAGACACAACAAAGGGGGCATAGGATTAGGAATGAGGGGCAGGGATGGACATTCACCAGTTATGGCCACGGGCAAAACAGACTCAACCTGAGGAAGAAAAAAACCAATTTAATTCATTACCAATCATCCAAGTAGCACAGTGAGACATAACAACTACATCTTTAAGACACCTTCTCCCACCCCTCCCTTCTTCCTGGGCTCAAATCACTTTGCACCCAATTTTTCTACCTTCTCCCCCCCAGCAGCACAGGGCACAGGGAATAGGGGTTGCAGTCAGTTCACTGTAGCTGCTCTTCCCATCATGAAAGTCCAGGACCAAAGCGTTCCAACATGAACTTCCCATGGAGTCATGGACCTCTTCAGTTACAGTTCCTGGCTTCAGCATGGGAACATCCATGGGCTGCAGACAGGCCTCCTCCACCCCAACTCTGGCACTTCATGCCTACTCTGGCATTGAGCGTCTCTGGGGTCTCAGTTGAGTCACACCTGTCCTTGGGTTTGGCTTTCTGCTCCAGCATGGAGTCCTCCATAGCTTACATGTGGGTATCTGCTCCACCTTAGAACTTCAATGGGTTGCAAAGGCATAAAGAAGGTGACTAACCATGTAGTATGTTATTATTTTTTAATATATATTTTTCTTTAGAAATAAACATCTGCAGTTTCTATTAACTCAGTAGTGTGGCCCCAGATATTTTAACTGTGTGTGCATCTTACTGTGGTTAAAAGTTCTTATTTTTCTGACCTGCACAGGACAACTTGCAACTGTATGGCAATCTGCTGCAAAGTGATATATTTACCCATAGAGAACATGAAGTAGTATAATACAAAGTGGTGCTATGCAATGTTCTCTAAGGACAGGAACAATCACTACAATAATAATGATGAATAGAAGAACACTGCATTAACTGAATGTATTTTATGTTGAATCATGGTACAGAGAACAACATAACCACATTTTCTTCCTTTTTCAACTGCTCTGGGAAGGTAAGTCTATGCAAAAAAAACCCCAACCAAACAAACCCAAAGGAAAATAACCGCATGGTATTAATGAATAATGTGCCTATACTCTGATAGTAAACCATTGTTCTGCTAAGTATGAATGCATTAGATTTCAATAAAGGAGAGGAAGGGTTTTACTTTTGAACCATAGACATCTGTCTGTATTCCCTCAGCTCTGACCACTGCCAAGTGCTTCTGAAACCCAGTCCTCAGTAAACTTTCCTTCTGAGCTACTTGGGCAAACACAAAAAGTTAACTTAATGAGAATCTAAGTTTTTCTAGCCTGTTAGATATGTTAAGGAGAGAACATCAATAAGACAGGAAAGGTAACAGACTGGTTAGTGCCACAAGTTGTGCCATCTCTAGTAACTAAATGATTAATTATACTAGCATTCACTCCCATGTTTGTATGAAAAGGCATGTGCTGCTGTGGTCAAATAGATGCAGAGCTGCTGTGCTGTCACTCTCTGGAAATGCTTGAGACACTAAACTGGCTTATTGTTGGTACTGCTCCCTTGCTCTTCATCTGTTTCATCAGCCTGGAAGTGAAGGTGTGCATCACTCTGGTCTGAGAGGGCTCCTGGAGAATAATACTGCTTGTCATTCACATTGTGTTACTTTCTCATTCTTCTTTATATTTCCCTTTTTATAATCCCATACAAACTTAAAAGTATTGCAAAAATGAAAAATTATGCAGCTGGGTGCTCTTTAATACTGGGATATATGAATGAGTTGATCTAACATGAAGAATTAATACATTTGTCTTTTGTTTATGGGTACCTGACTATAGCTCATGACCATCAGCATCCAGAACTGTCAGCGTGTTGCTATGCATGATCAGTTTGTGAGGTACAGAGACGAACTGCCTTTTATGCTCTTTACTGCATTAGACTATTTTTGATTCAGCTTGATGTTCCCAAGGAAGCCTGAATGCACTATTTTTTTTTTGTTTGACATTGCCTTGTATATAAAATCAGTAGGTTTATTTTCATATGCATTCATCGCTGTTTTTAATGTCTGTAGATATTAGAGACAGAGAGAACAATCAAGCTTAAGTGCACGTTTGAAATAATGTTTTTTAAAGTTGTATAATGAGTCACACTCTGAAGTTACAGTACTTGATAATTTATCTTATCAACTAATCCTACGTTTGCATGATTAGCTATACAGCTGAAGTAACTGTTACAAGGAAAGTTTATTCCTGTGTAATATTTAATGAGGCTTTTTGCTAACATTTGTTCAAAGATCCTGTGCTGCTCTAGTGTTGTGTTAACTAGGGAGCACATTTCTACATAAACCTACATACATAGGCACAAGCTAAAGGAAACACAGGTTAAAGAAATGTAAATCCTTTGACTTTCTCCCAATCCACACAGTTCTTTAAATGAGGAAAAATTTTTGCTACAGACAATTTTGGAAAGACCATCCACATAACTGCATCTCTGCAGCAAAACTTGGCCAGAGGAGGCAGCGGTGGAATAGGCAGAATGGAGACAGTTGCAGGAACAAGTGGTTGTTGCCTACTTTACCTTCACACAGAGTGAGGCAGAGCCACATGTTTATTTCTGCCACAGCCATGTGCCACAGTTGCAGAGCGATGAGTCTTAGGAGGATAAATAAGAATAGCAGAGACATAGTGCACTGTGAAAGCAAAGAAGATAGACACCCTTGCTGGGTGAAGGCTCACATGTTGCAGTGTCCCAGAGATCTATGCACTGGGGAGTGTGATTTTTGGTGAAGATGGAGAAAAAAGTGGCCAACACTCAGTTTGAAAAGAATATGTGCTTCTGAAAAATATATGGAAAAAAAAAAAGTGAGAAACGTTCAAGAAAGGACAAGCCTCTCCCCTTCCCTTCCCCATGAAAAGAGTAACTTTACTGAGAAGGAGGGAACTCGCAAGGAAAGGTAAACTTTCATTTGAAACTTATTACGAAGAGTAAATGTATTCTGATTCAAAAATCAGTTGGAATGAGGATAAAATTATGCATCTTCTGGCTGCAATTGTCACAGGTGAGGTGATCTCTTCTCTACCCACTCATTGCTGCTTCCTAGTCAGAATTGTTTCTTCCAATCTGTCAGTCACTTTGGTCAGAATAGGCTGTGTGGGAAAGACCTACTATTTAAAACGCTTAAATTACTCTGGGCTGTTTTAAGTCAAACAGAGTAAATGTTCCTCCATCATTTTAACACTATTAGACCATCTTGCATTCCTTACCACAAGACTCCTTACTAGTGTCTGCAGCTGAAGTCTCTTTCTTAAACACCTCTAATCATAGGGATGTATATCAAGAGGTGTTGAACCTCTTTCTTCCTTTTTTTTTAAAAAACCCCAAACACACCCACTAAAAAACATTACTTTTGTTCCTGTGCCAGAGAGATCTTGTACTTGGATAACTGATCTGAGAGCATTCGAATTCACATCCTAACACTCCTTAATTCCTTAATGTGGATCACATTTTTGTATGGGCAAATTACCTTTGAACAAAAAAATTGTACAGGAACAAACATTCAGAACAGATGTTTGTTACTGCTGGAATGGGGACATTTAAGACTTGGTTTCTGCAATTTGAGTTTTATTTCAGTTTGCTCAGTGAGAAAGTAAAATAAAGTATGAAGAGCAAAGTTGGAAGAAGATAAAATGAAAGTCAGGTTCAAAGTATTTGATTTTTTTTCTTACAAATTCCGGTTATCATTAAAAATTTGGTTTTGATTCAATAATATTTGTAAAACCATGAATGGAGTTTATGGAGAATAATCAAAGTATAAAACCACTTTTAATATAGATCCCTTAATAAGAATTTAATTAAGTGGAAATATTTCAGGTTTTATCTTTCCCACACTTCCTTTGTAGTACTGCTTATCCGATTTCTATTTCTTTCCCATTTCATAGTTTTGATAATAAAGATAAAAGTCAAATCTTTACATTTTGTAAACCTACAGAGCAAACCTCCTTCTTTGTCTTGGTTCATCTGCTTGTCTTTCAAAAATTCAGAAGAACAGTGTTAATACTTTGACTTCTAGCTATTGAAAAATCAAGCTATGACAGACAGGTTTATCAAAGGAAGCAACACTCATAAAATATGACAATAGAGATGTATTCATCTTTAGTTTCAGATGTTACATGCATCGTGATGCAGTAAAAGCTGTATTGAAAACAGTGGATATTACTTTCCTTATTACATTTCTCCCTTACTAAAATTTCTGTTGCCGTAAAATTTTGCGCTAAATGAAGAATGAGAATTTCTTCTTCTGATTAGTCTCTAAAAACTGTGTTTGCTTGGAATAAATTTTGTGTACTAATAATCTGAAGAGGAAAAATAAGCCTCTGCTCTAAGCATATTATTGCAGAGGTAATGCCTTTATTACAAACGCTGTCATCCAAATAAATAACTGAGAATTACCTGCAGCAGTGTGGATTTCAATACCCTTTAACACTACTAAAGTCAGGAAAAACCATTAGGTTAAACTACTGCAAATCTACAGAACCTTAAATATAAATGTTATGCAGGAACATCAGTTTTTTCAAAAGTGATCTTCCAATTAGCCAACAAAAGTTGATGGCAGTTCATCACTTTAATTTCCTTTTCTAATCTGCTGAATCAAAAAATACTGATCCTAATCTACAGGACACTGCATGCTACCTGTTAAAATGTGGATATTTCAAAGTTATGAGCTAGATTCACATTGCTCTAGGCAGTGAACTTGGGTGAATCACCAGCAGGATGAATCAGAGCAATTAAGGTAGAAGCTTTTTTTGCTTATGGAGAGCATACATTAAAGGGAAGCAATTGAAGAATGCCCAGATAGGATGTCTATATCATTCTTTGGCTGCATGGGGACCACAGGCAGCTTCGAAGGGCAATTTGCAGTTTGATACATGTGCACTGCCATCTGGAAACATCTAAAAGGAAATACCAGGCTTAGGGCTATGTCTACCTAATTGACTCAAATCTTAAAATCAGTTGCTTATTTACATTCAGATCATTCTTTTGTGGTAGGGCACCTAGAGAAATAAATAGCACAATTCTTCTTGCACAATTGTTTAAAGGCACTTGAAAACTAGGAGGCAAGGTTTCTATGTCTTCCTGCTTTTCCAGAGTGGATTTGAATTATCACGTCCTGCTTCTCAACCAACCAAGCATAGCCTAGTCCTGAGCAAAGCAAAAGGGCACTCTTTGCTCCATGTATGGAAATTGGTTAATATACCCTTTTCCCTTTACCACTCCCGTAATGCCAGGATCATTCCCCCTGGAGATGGGCATTCAAGTACTTTCAGGTAGCTGAAGGATAAAGCAGGTGGAGCTGGAATTCCAGGTTCCTGGCTCCCACCTGAGTGCACTGGCCACAGGGTAAATTATTGTGCAAAATAGTTTCTTCCAATACCTTCTTCCTGCTTGTGACTTTTCTACTTCTCCCTCCCTGTTTTGCAGAAAAACCTCTGTGCTGTGTGTTGAAATGACTCCCGTTTCTCTGCATCATTTACAAAATATGTTAAGGATCTACAATAATGCACATCCCTACCCAGCTCTGATTTGTCCCAGAGCTTGCACAGCAGCTGCAAGTGTAATTGACGGGACAGCATGCTTGCTAAAACTGGCAGAAAACCAAGATTTTAGGCTCCTAGAAAAAAAAATTGTACCAAACGAAGGCAGCAATAGATTTCCAGTGCCTTTGTGGAAAAGGCAGTATTACACAGTTTACCATCTGAATCACTCTCGAAGGATGTGGTCACACAATCTGTTTTCCTGAGTGGAAGAGCTGGATCCCTAAATATCTCTCTCTTGCTATAGTGAGAGGCCCAGATCTGATTTTTACCTTCTCCCATACTAAAGGATACCCTTCACCATCCCACAATGAGGAAACTGCAGAATATTGTTGAGAATGAGAATCAAAGTAGGCTTTTCCACCAAATAAAATGCACTGTGAAACTATAAACTTATTTTCAGGTTGCTAATGTAAATCAGATTTGGTATGGCCATGTGATACGTAGTACAGATCAAGTACAGACTCCAGCTAAGGGGCTGCCATTGTATCTATGGAGAAGACACACTATTTCCCTGTAGTTCTTACATTTCCAGTTCAGAGAACCCAGCCTGAAATGTAGTGAATGCCTCAGATTCTGGTTCAACAACACAGTCAATCCAGTTTTAGGGATGCAAGCACCAAACTGAAATACTGTATCCATATATACACAAAGGGTCAGCCTGACATAAATTATTTTTTTTAAAAAAAGACAAGTTAACGTTTTATTGTCAGACCAGATGTCTGTGACACACCTATGCTGTGAATGATCTGCTAAGTGAGTTCTACTACCACTGTAAGCAGTTCAGGTGGGATTCAGTTTGCCTGTTTCTAACAGTCTTCCCTCTCTCCTCCTTTTAATCAGTGGAGCCATTCAAAGAAACTACCCATTCAATCAAATTTTAAATCTCATTTACAATGAGATGCACTCTCACTGGCAGTTACTGCAATGAAAGCCTAAGGCAGCAACCTTAGGTGTACACATTTACATTGTAGGTAACTCTGCCACTTCAGCATACTTGCACAGGAAATTATGTGGTACAAATGTAGATATTCTCATTTATGATCCCCCTTTAACAATCCCAGGATGATTTAGTTAAAGAATGTCAGTTTTGGTCTAGAGCTCTAAATTGGTAATTTGCTTGCTGGGCCAAATAAGACATTTCTTTAAAAATAGGCCATTTTGTATTTGGAGGAAAAAAAAAAAAAAGAATAAGGAAAAAAGCCGCATTATAGTTTTCAAGTTTGAAAAGTGAGATTTTAAAAACTGTTTTGACTTTTCACAGGCTTTTTGGTCTAGGCCTAAGACCAATTTGACAAATACTTTTCACTGTTCTGAAACTGTATTTTTTTTAAAAAAAGGTATCCTGTTTATATAAAACAAACTAGAACCCCACAAACAAAAAAGCTGTCCTCCCTTTTCTTGAGGAAAAGTGTTTCTCCAGTTAATCACAACATATGCAACAATAATACATTTATAGAACAGCAAGTTTCCATTGGTTTAATAGGTCGTTACATAACCCAAATAATTTTGGTGTTTATCATGGAATCATAGAATCATACAATGTTGTGAGTTGGAAGGGATCCACAAGGATCACTGAGTCCCACTCTTGTCCTAGCATAGGACAAGAATCTGATCTGAATCTCAAGATTCAGACCATGTGTCTGAGGGCATTGTCCAAATGCTTCTGGAATATTGTCAGGCTTGGTGCCATGACTGCCTCCCTGGGGAGCCTGTTCCAGTGCTCCACCACCCTTTGGGTGAAGAACCTTTTCCTCATGTCCAACCTAAACCTCCCCTGGCACATCTTCCTGCCATTTCCTCTGGTCCTATCACTGGTCAACAGAGTGAAGAGATCAACACCTGCCCCTCCTCTTCCCCTTGTGAGGAAGTTATAGACTGTGATGAGGTCTCCTTTCAGTCTCCTCTTCTCCAGGCTGAATAATCAAAGCGACTTCAGCCTCTCCTCCTATGGCTTCCCCTCTAAGCCCCTCACCAATTTAGTGTATGTCCAGATACAGTTACTAAAGAGGCAGTTATTTCATTGCAAGATTTGATATGATTTGGTTCCTAAGTGTTAATAGATGATTAATGGTCATTATTCTTTTTCTGCTGGATTATTTTAGTTTATAGTTAACTTTTTATTGCTTATCAGATGTTCCTATTGTTAACCTCCAGGCACATTCAGAATAAAAACATGTTATAGTTTACTTGTGTGTTACTTTCATTAAAGCAAGTAGCAAAAACTATATCAGGTCTGGTACTTCTGACAATTTTGATGACACTTTTAAATATATCTGCTACTATAAAAGAATCATTAAGATCAAAGCACTGAAATAGTCAATTTGCATTACATACTGGGAGAATTAAACAGTCACCAGCATTACTTTGCCAAAATACATCCAAAAGCAACACACAAAGACCCTTCCCACCACATTTTCACCCAAATACATCCATGGTGAAAAGAAAGAAACTCACTGTGCAAATTATCCCTAACTGTAACCTCAAAGAGGCTTCTAAAAGCAGTGTCTGAAATTATAGAAATTTAGGAAGTCTTTAAACTTAGACAGGTTTTGGCTAAGGTTTTTAGCCAGGTTTTTTTGCTCAGCAGATACATCAAAGCAAACTGTCATCTCTACTGGCTGCCCATGTGCAGTCCAAGGCATGTGCTGCCCCCAGCTTCTGAAACTCATGAGGGAAATCATTAGGGGAATCTGCATTTTGCAAACTCCACTCTAAGCTTACAGCAGACAGTAATCTATGACTACTGTTGTGGTTCTGGACTAAAAATGCAATTGTACAATTGCAGTCTGAATACCAACTGATGAGAAAAAAGCTGAGGGTGAACAGTCACTAAGATGTTTGAAAAGATGTTGTATTCCCATGCATAGGTTCTGCTTTTCTTGTTTTCTCCCTGCCCAGTGCTCTCAGTTGAGACCAAAAATCTGCATTGGCCAATAAATTGCATCCTCCAAACCACACCAAGCTCAGAAACTGGATCCCCCAGAAGACCTGGTTGCCCACTGTGGTCAGCTCATTTACCTTGTGGCACAAGTAAAATTGTAGCTTTTTTTCCTACAAAAGTTAACAAAGCAATTGCCCTAGAAAATACTGGTTTGAGTTTCATAAATGTTACACTATTAAAGCCATAAATCTACTGCCATTTATTTGCTTGTTGGTTGTGGGTTGTTTTGGGTTTTTTTAAAATTTATTTTATTTTATTTCTAGATTTCACAAAAGAAAGAACAAATTAGTAACTGGGAGTGATGAAACATTCACCTGGGAGTTTCATTTCTGTGAAAGTTCTCACATCTGCACTCCACTATGACAATACAGGTCCATGTCGGTGTATTCAAGTAAATGTCTAATAGCCGAAAGACACACCAATTTCTGCACATCTTATCACAGAGCTACACAACTAAGGTAGATCCTGGCATGAAGTGGGGGAGAGGTACATAGCTCTTTGGTGTGGTGCAAACTTGTACATGCGTTTCTAAACGAAAGAGCCTGTTTCAGCTCATTTTGACTTACCCATATAAAATTTTCTGAAACGTCTTTGGAAAAGAAGCAGAACTCTGGCTTGAGAGTTTCTTTCTAAAAATATAAAAGCATATCAAAATAGCAATCTGTGCTTATTAACATGTACGAACAAAAAATTCAGTATATCCTTGCTCACAGTGAAAGTTTCCACAAAGGATGTCACATTTATATGAGAGAGCAATGGAGACTGTGTAGGAGAAGGATAAAGGTAGAGGACACAATGAGGCAGTCAGTAGCACCTGCACCTCCCTTGAGAGGAATTCATTTATGGACTACTTGTGTATAAAGCTGAGCATGAGTATAATAGCAGAAGCTCACTGAAGTTAATGGCGTTACCAGATAAGGAGTTTCCATTGCAGCAGTGCTGAGAAAATGTGTGTCTATTTTCCCCGCCTCTTCTAACACTTTTGCTTCAGAGGACCCAATCTGAAAAGCAGCAGCCAGCTCAGACCATTTCAGCAGCACAGGAAATCCCTTTTGAAGGCTCCTGCTCCCAGTTTGAAAGCGTTGCAATCACACAGTTTACAGTGCCAATCTGTTATAATCTATATTCACTCTACACTGTTCAAAAAGGATGATGACAGGTTAATTTTACACTAGCAGACTTCACACCGGACTAGGGGTTCCCATTTTATACCAGATCAGTTATTGTTTATCCTCCCAGAAGGTATAAAGAAATAAAGCTGGAATAAACGCCATGACACCTGTTCTGGTTCACTCAGCAGATACATGATGAAGGGGATCAGGCAGGTCCAGCTGTGATCTGGCAGTGCTCAGATCTGGTACTAACGATCATGGATTCATGATCTTAGGGGTGGTAGGACTGATCTGCCTGGCCCCACAGTGAAAGCTGGAGAGGTTAATATGTATCTAAGAAGCACACAGACTTGCAGCACAATAGAGATTGCTAAATAACACCACAAGTTCTGGAATCAGGGCACTTTGTCATGGATTGAAAAGAACTGTTCCTTCCAAATGCAAATACTCACTCATTGGGTTACTCAGAAACATATCTGGAGAGTGCAGAGAAACTGTGCTTTGTCAACACAGTGTTCAAACCTTGAGAAATATTTAAAAGTACTGGCATAGATTGTCCTCTGTCTTCCCTCCTGTGTGATCACCTGTGTCATTATAAAATAATGTGCCACTTTTTTTTTTTTTTTTTTTTTTTTTTCAAATTACAAAACAGGTTTTAAAAACAACTACAAAGGCATTTGGGAAAGCAGATTCTGAGACAGTCAGAGTACTGTGATACAGCTGAATTGTAATGAAAAAAATCTGTTTCTGTGTATTCAGAAAAACTCTTCAAGGGGACCTGTAAGGGACCTACATCCATCTCAAAACTATGATGGAGTAAGCTATGCTGATGCCCTTTGAATAAGCCTCATTGTTCTTCTCATCCCACATTTCTTGTTCTTTGTCACTTAGCATAAGGGTACATATGTAGACAGAAAAAAAATGGTTTAACCATCTTGTACTTTTGTGGGAAATTTCAAGGTCATCTCAATTTTCTACTGAAATAAACCCCATCTCTAGCAAAGACCATTTACCTATAGTGATAATATAGTTTCATAAAAAATCATGAAAGCTTAGTTATATCTGGGAATCTCATCCTACTACTTTAGCAAGTGTTTAGCTTTTGCCATTGATATCATGAGCTTATTGGTGCCTCCAGCATGGTAATGTGAATTTATTAGTTTGTGTGCTTTCAGTATCTTTCCATTGTCTAATTTTTAAGAATTCATTGTGCCCGTGAATCAAAAGTTATTATAAAATTTACCTTGTTTTTTAATATTTTTTCTCAAAATCACTTGCCAGCAATTATTATGTAAAGGATTTAGGAAATTGTCAAAGTTCAACGTCACTGTCAAATGTCTTTTTTGTGACTTTCAAAATTATTTCCTGAGACTTTTCCTCCCATCTGGCTATTATCTGCTAATTTATTTAAATGGGTAAATAATCCCACTTTGCTAAAATATGCTGGTTTTCTAATAGTTAACATTTTCTGTTGTTTCATACTTTATAAAATGAATCATTGTTTTTTAATTCTCAGATACATTTTTGTGTTATCAGCTGTCCTAAAATTATATGTTCTCTTATAAAATACACAGTATTCAGCATTTAAAATCACAAGCAATTCAAATAACAGACCAAATTACTTCTGTGTTCGCTGAAAATAATAGTTCAATATTTGTATACATGAAGAAATATGTTACCATTTCATTTTAGCAGCATGATAGATTAGAAATCTTTCTCATCTTGAAATGATAAATAACAATGTGATTACTAGGCACTTTTTTCCCATTTCTTTTTGTGCTGTGGATGATTTTGTGCACCATTTTTTTAAATCTTGGCAGACTGTTGTATTTAAAAATACAGTTCTGTTCCTACAGTTTCTAAATTTAAAAAAAAATCCCAAAACACAATCCTTGTTACCACTGTGACTGGGATGTCGTTGATTTTTTACTGATTATAAATTGTGTTGAAGTTAGAAAAATTGGAATTATTCAGTTATCGTGTAATAATGTCTAGATCAACTTGTCAGGAAAAAATAAAGTTTGACCACAAAATAATTTTAACTCCCTACTCTTGCTCCTTCAGGTTGCTGTTCACAACTCCAACCTCTGCTCACATGGAAACATCTCCAGGTCTGTTTCTTCTTTTCTTTAATATTAAATATAGGATCATGTCTTATTTTATAATTATCTTCCACCTCAGAAGCTTCATATTTTACCAAATATCAAGTTTCTCAACAAGAAGAGTACATACATTCTCCTTACCAGAACACCAGCTGTAATATCTAATGTTAGGTGATTTATGCTCACTATTTTCAAAAGGAAAATTGATTTTGGCAGTCCTAAAGGAAATGCCCAAAGTGGTATGCCTAGTTCTTGGTTTTCAGCTGATCTTTCCCACACCTAAACAAAAGCCAGAATACCAGAATAAACATTTTCAAGTCCTTTTCAAATCCTTTCAGACTGATGTACTAGAAGATGTGTTTGATAACAAGAACTTTGCAAAACAGATTATCTGTGCGATGTGTAAGACTTGCCGCCTCAAGATATTTTGAAAGGACTTTCCCAAACTTCCGTGTAATTGCAATGTTCTGCTCATTTCCAGGAAACAGAAATAGAAAAAGCATAGGATGGCCTATTTTGTTCCAAACAGCTTACTATTTGCTGCCAACAGACAGATACTGCTTAAAAAAATATAGATAGAATGATACAAAAAATCCCGCAGCCATCGTGCAGCCACATGATCAGCTGCTTAACCTGATGGGCAGCTACGCCACAAAATTAAAGGTTAATTTTCTGTCCATGTTGGCAAGTTTGTCCAACTCATCGACTTCATCAGAGGAAGTGGGAATACATTATGAAAGCAGAAGAAAACAAAGGTCACATTTTTGACAGCAGGCTGTAGACAGATTATCTCACAGAATTTTTATGTGCAAATCAACCAAGGAAATTCTGCAAGGACACAGACTTCCTGCCATTGATTATATCATGTGTGTTTGCTAAAAATAGCAAAAATTGAAATCCTGAGCTGCATGGAAACCAAAGAGCTGAGTGTATCCCTCTCAGTAAAGGGCTTTTTGTATTGTAAACCTTTTATATAACCAGTCTGTTCCTATTCAGTGAAGGGCAGGAAATAATTTGTAACAGTAGAGAAAGTTTTTGAAATAGTTACTTGTGTGCTTGCTGGATCAGAGATGCATGAGGAATTCTCAGATAAACCCCCACAACCATTTTATCACACTATATGGATTAAGAAAATTGTTTGATCAAAATCCTATTTTTAAATTGTTAAATTGATTGTTAAATTGTTGATCAGTTCTGAGTAGACCAAGTTGAAATAAAAAGAAAATATATATGTATATTTTTTAGAAACATGAAAAACCATATACTAATATGGAAAACCATTGAAGTATGATTCATCTCTGAAAAATGAATCAGTAGATGTAGCTCTATGGGGATCTCAGAATTCTTGTGGTTGAGACAATCCATGGTATATGAGCAAATCCACAAGTAAAAAGCTGTTCTTTACTCATAGTATTCCTTATAATTCAAAATGGGTTCTTTGTATCTTCTCTATAATCCTCAGCAAGAAAGTAACAGTAGGCTAAATTTTGCTCTCAGAGATATCTCTACAGTTTTACAAAAGTCAACCAAGATGCAATCAATAGCTTAGATCATAAAGTTACACTCTATTGTGAAAGGTAGTATATAGCTACACTGACACAGCAGGAAGCCAAAGAATAAATGAATGCCCTTTCCCTGAGGTATCTATGTCTGTATCACTTATTTTCATGGAACAGTTTATTCCTAGACAGCTTTTGGATAGTTGGAGTACAGAGGAGTGATTCATGCCAAGCCACTATCCATCATATTTGAGATGTCCTGGCAGTCTGGTGAAGTCCCCGTGGACTGGAAAAGGGAAAAAAATAACTCCTATTTTTAAAAAGGGAAACAAGGAAGATCTGGAGAACTACAGGCTGGTCAGTCTCACTTCTGTGCCTGGCAAGATCATGGAGTAGATCTTGGAAACTATGATAAGGCACATTGAAAATGAGGAGGTGATTGGTGACAGCCAGCATAGCTTCACCAAGGACAAATCCTGCCTGACCAGTTTGGTGGCCTTCTACGACAGGGTTAAAGCATTGGTGGATAAGGGAAGAGCAACCAATGTTATCTCCTGGACATGTACAAGGCATTTGACACTGTCCCACATGACATCCTTGTCTCTAAGTTGGAGAGACATGGGCTGGCTGGATGGACAAATCGATGGATAAGGAACTGGCTGGATGGTCATACTCAAAGAGTTGTGGTCAATGGCTCATTGTCCAAGTGGAGACTTGTGATGAGCGGCATCTCTCAAGGGTTGATACTGGGACTGGTGCTATTCAACATCTTCATCAGTGATATGGACAGTGGGATTGAGTGCACCCTCAGCAAGTTTGCCAACAACACCAAGCTGTGTGGTTCAGTCAACATGCTGGAGAGATGGGATGCCATCCAGAGGGACCTTGACAGGCTTGAGAGGTGGGCCTGTGCAAAACTCATGAAGTTCAACAAGGCCAAGTGCAAGGTCCTGCACCTGGGTTGGGGCAACCCCAGGCACAAATACAGGCTGCCCGGAGAATGGATCGAGAGCAGCCCTGAGGAGAAGGACTTGGGGGTGCTGTTGGATGAGAAGCTCAACGTGAGCCAGCAATGGGTGCTTGCAGCCCAGAAGGCCAACTGTATCCTGGGCTGCATCAAGAGAAGCACAGCCAGGAAGTTGAGGGAAGTGATTATCTCCCTCTGCTCTGCTCTGGTGAGACCCTACCTGGAGCACTACATCCAGTTCTGGGACCCCAACATAAGAAGGTCATGGATGTATTGGAGCTAACTTACAAGAGATGAGTTGCAATAAGTGGCCATGGCTCTTATAGAACTGGCTGTCAGGGGCCAGCCTTGCAAGTTACAGACACCTTTGGAGAGTGAGAAAGAGATTCAGCTGAAGTTGCATCTTCCTTTGAATTAGGCATCTTTAGCTTTCACTCTAAGGATTTTTCTTGGCTTCTATAACCAAAGTGTGGCTCACAGAACAACTCAACAACACTGAGTGTCCACACTTCTACTATTCAGAGATGAGCGATTTTTGATGTTTTCTTTGGCCATAGGAGATAGAAAAAAACACTTGATGATTTTGCTGTTCTCACATACTACATTTCAAAGTACAAGCTCAGACAAAAGATTCAAAACACAACTCCTTCACCTCTTCCTGCATGCCTCATTGCGTACTCCCAGAAACTGGGGCTGGGGAAAGTTCAGTTTTGTTTTTACCTGAATTGAAGATGAACTTCTTCCTTCAAAAAAAGTTTGATTTACTTTTTTTGGTTTTTTTTAAACATATCTGGAAATGAAATTTCTGCGCTAGCAAAAAATGAGGTTTTTGCTACTCTGAACTTTCCTCTTCTGTGTTCTCAGGTGCTGGTTTCTGATAAATAAAACACATTCAGTCAGAGCTTTCCCCTCTTAGCAAAGTTTCTCTGTGCTTACTACAGTTTTCCTTAATTCCTGCAGATGTTCAGTCCTGAATATCTTCACTTCTGGTCACTGTATTTTTGGTACTGTTTCAGCTCTTTACAAAAATATACATGTGAATTTTTTCACTGTAACTTTTTTATCTCTCGTTTTTTTTTTTAGTCACTGTTTTGTTTTGTTTTGTTTTGTTTTAATGAGTCATTCCTGACATATTAGTGATGTAGATGTTAGAGTTTTACTTTAGAGTGGTATTTCTGAATTGACTCCTTAATTTCTCTTTTCTCTGGGCACTCCAGTTATCTCAGCTATGAATGAAGCAGAAATACACAAATGCTACGCAGTAATCACAAATTAATTCTTACCTTTGATTACATAGTTGGTCTTCTTGAGGGAAACTTTAGACAGCTACCTACGGTCATGTGGATTTTAAAAGTCCTCCATAGCTACTACATAAAGGAAGAACAAAGCTCCAATTTTCAACTTATTTTAAATAAGTGACAGCCAACACTTTTTCAAGTGTGAAAAAGACTTAAGAAGTTAAATGTAGTGTAAAAGAGACAGAAGATGAAGCAATTACATTTGAATGTTTTAAGGAAGTTTTTATAAACATTACCAGAGTTTTCAACTGCCAGATCAACAGCAGGAAAATTATCCAAAATGCTAATCTGATCTTGTGTCTGTTAGTATGGATTTCCTCTTTATATCTTATTACATTCAGC
>NW_010308563.1:25684-78466 GCF_000700745.2 Antrostomus carolinensis
TCATCCATTTTGATGCATACAAGGATCAATGATACAGTAGTATTCTGTAGTGGGTAGAAGAGACTAAATTGTGTAGGTTCTCGAGTAGATTATTTGCATGTGTCCTGTGTATTGTGCTCCTTAGTGATGTTGTAAAATGTCTCTAAACAAGTTTTCAGATATTTTAAGAACAGAATAATGCTTTAAATATACTGATAATATAAAAATATAAAATAACATTAGACTTGATTAACAAAATGTAGTTTTGTTTTGTATTTTAATTAATGCAGACTTCAGTATCTTTTTTTATTTTTTCTTTGTCTTGTCCTCTGATGGAGAAAAGGGATATCACCTAGGGAAGTGCAGATTGTAAGATCATGGCATACTGAAGCAGATACAGCTTTACTCCTCTCAAGTTTTACTTATTGAATACTATGAATTGTCATGAATTAAAAGATTAAAAAAATAAGTGCAGAACAAAGTCCTGAATTAACTACATGATTTCATTTCAGTCTTTAGAGACACAACATACAGCAGTTTCATTTTTGTACAAGCAAACTTTATTTCTTTCTGTCTTCCTTAATAAACAGACATTCATGCAGAATTTTGACCAATCTGCTGGTGGTTTTTTTTTAATTTCATATATAGTTTACCTGTTTTTAAAGCTTAAAAACCCCGTGTGCTACTAAATATCAACCACTTATTTATAGAAGGTAAACAATTATGCATGCTATACAGTCTGAAAATTTGTATAGGGTTTCTATAGATGTGAAATATATTCAAACTTAAGTCTAACATCCTATCATTGTACTGTCAGATGAGTAATATTGTTCTATTATGCTGTGTAAATTAAACAGTCCTATTATTGGAATGCTGTACAATAAGCAGTAGAACTAACAAAACTCAACTTCATACAGATCCAGTCCTATTCCTGAGTTTCCCTCCTGCATCCAAAATAGTGTGAAAAACATTTTCACCTACCTGTCATGTCACTTGGCCTTACCCTGAATTACTCTAATTCCTTCTCACATCTCCTAGCTGACATTTGAAATATATCTCAGGAGAAGAAATGCAGGACAGTGTCTATAAACGATGAAGGGCTGAAACATCTAACATTTTAATTTACTGGTAAGTCTCCTAATATTTAAATTTCTGAAAATTGGAGTAAAATATTAAAGGCTCAAAGAGAAATGCTGTGTAGAGGGACTTGTTAGTGGAAAGTGAACCTTGGAGTGCTACCTTTCTGATTAAGATAACAGTCAGTAGGGAATCTGTCTTGAATTCCTTAGGCCAAAGGAGTAAATGTCATTGGAAGGATAAAAAAAATTCTTGCTAAACACATGTACAGCAAGTATAGGAGTTGAAGACCAGCCTAAAAGGCACAAGAACTGTGAGGATCACAAAGGGAAAGATTTGAAGAAGTGTGGAAGGTAAAGAGAATAAGAAATGAGTATCACATTAAAATATCCAAGCCAGACCAGAGATTACGTGTGGACTTGCAGCAAAAATTGAAAGCATTTTTGAAAAAGCACAGATTTCTTAATTTTTTCTCTGCTTTCCATGATCTGAACATTGCTCCCAGTTAAGGGCAATAAAATCAGTCTTTATGTTCAAAGTTTTTTTTTTACTTTACCAAGTACATTTGCAAAGGAAATAGGAGTTTTCCTCTCTTCCATTCTCCAAGGCTTTTCATACTTTTATCCTCAGAAAGAGCCCATCTCTGCATTCTTCTCTAGTCTACCTTCATTAGTAGCTGTCATACCTAGTCTTACTCGCTTTAAAAGCTTCCTCTAGGAATTTTATAACTCACAAATCTTTTTCAAGCATTTCCACCCTGTGCAGGTGTATGTTTTCCTCTCTGCCTTCTCTTTAATCAGTTATTAAGAAAGCACTGTGCCTAAACTCTTTTCCTTTCAACAGGACTTTTGCTATCCCTCTTACTATTCAAGTGCTTCTTTCTGAGTGTCTGATTTCCATCATTAGACTGTGCTGTGGGAAAGTGACCATTCCTCTTTCTGCCATGAGGGTTACATAAATCCAGCCCCTCGTTAAGTGAGGCTTGATCTATGAACAGACTCTTAAGACTCTGAAAGAAACTTTCTCTTGTCCACCCTCAGTCACACTCCCACACAAAACAGATTATTGATAGAGTTAATATACTTTTTCTCCTGTTTTGAAAATCAGTATTTATTGTGATAAACTTTTGAAGCTCAACTTGAGGCCAGTTTAAAGTTTATTGAAGGCAATGAAATATTGGTGGCTAGCAGTGGAATAAACACAAAATAAGTATATGAGAAGCAAAATGAATTATAAGCATGAATAAGTTTCCCAGAACAGACAGGAGTGCCACATGTGAAAACCTGAAAAAGCAGAGGGATTCAAGGCAAAATTAGAGCCTGAAGCTGTAACAAAACTGAATGAGAAGCTCTTGGAATTTGGTGACAAAAGAACAGATGTATGAGATTAGTAGCAAAATAGCAACATATATAAAGAATGAAGGTAAAAGTGTCAGCAGATAAAGAAAAAATGTGCTCTACATTTCAGAATAAGGACTGAGATAAATTCTTATTTTCCCTTAGAAACTCTCTCTAGGAAAGCCAATTCTAAAACCAAGCATGTAGAATATTGAATACACCATTTAAATTGCCAGGGTCACACATTTAAACATAATTTAAGTGTATACTTAAATGGAATTTAAATCCATGTTCATGTGGAATATTAAGTAGGTCTTCCCTTCATTTCTGCTGTAAACTGAATTTATGAGTAGTAGCTGAGAAATATAAAACCAAAGACTTGCTTTCAGATTAAAATATTTTGTGAAATGGAAACAAGTTTATTTGTCTCTACACTGATCATCCAGACAAGTAGGAAGTGACTATCATCTCTTTCATTTAACACGAAGACAGTTCTGAAGTCATACAGTTCCCTAATCTTTTCAGATTTGGTGCAATATCACTACTATCTTCTTTAACAAAGTCCACTGAAGTAGCTGGAAAGATTCTACCTGCAAGATACTGCCTAATACTTAGGTTCAATTTCACAGGAAGCTTTAAACAACAGCTCTACTCTAAATAAGGAGTTTTATATCCATGGTGAGCTTTAGCAAGTGTGCTGACTGAACAAGTAAAGAGATGCTACTTCTATTGTCCATTCATATCATAAAGTCACCGTGGATTCAGAGAATAATGTTGTAAGGTTCTAACCTTAGGTACCTCTCACAGAGACCTCCAAGCCACATTAGGTCATCAGTTGTATTCTGGTAAACCCCAGCAAGGAATCATCTGTCCTCTATTTTTAGTGTTGACATATAACATTTGTTTTCATGGTGCTTTTGTCAGGATGGATCCTGCTTCTCAAGAGATCAAAACTTATGCATACGTTTGATTACTCAGGTATTCAACTGACCTTAAAAGTAATTTCCATGACCATAAGCATGTATGTGAATGATTTTCTGGACAACACTATAGTGCTCACTACTAAGATCAATCCTCAAATAAAGAAAGAAGAAAAAACATTACAATATGTTCTTAAAAGCACTTGTAAAAAATTCATCTAAATATAACAAGTGAAAATTTACCTGTGCTAAAAACCAGTATCAAAAATCTCATCTCTGTAAAGAATCCATCAGGACAGTCTTTGAAATTTGATATGTCTATGTCTATCTGTATATTATATTCTTTATCAAATATATTAAATATGCTTGATAAATCAATATATATATAGCTGATTAAATTTAAAAATGCAAATATATATACTGAAACTAGAAAAAGAAGGGAAATGAAAGTTTGAAAATGCTGAAAAAGTATGTCCATGGATACCATGGTACAAAGTAAACTTTGGGCTACCTACGATCTTTTAAAAGAAGTTAATAGTAAAGGTATTTTATATATCTCATTTTCTACTTGACTGTATTTCAGTGAAATCTATAAGGAGTTAGAGGGCCACACTGCCTCTGCGGTGCAGATCTGAGGGTGCAGTGAAATTGGGTGGTTCTTGTTCCCCCTATAGAAATCTGCTTTTTCTTTCCTTTTGATAAAGCTGGTCAGATCTGCTGACTATTCTGTGAGGCCCCTGATCACCACCTGCCCATCCTTTCATAGTCCTTTGATATTCATGTTTCTTAAGAAAGAAGGAAAAAGAGCAATCTCCAGGCAGCATGCAATGCAAGAGCTGCAGTTTGCTGAAGGCTTATAATGGCCATTCTCAGTACTTAGTGTGCCTTCAAAAGGGGGCAGGCAGAATTTCTCCCTGGTTTAGGGGAAGAAGGGGCCTTCCATTCTGCAGTATATGAATGCTTCATGATTGCAATGTAGACAGATGCCTATGTAGTGATCTTAAATATCTGTGATAATAAAATTTAGGATTTTTTTCTTCACATTTCCATTTTTGTCAATGCAGTTTTCCTTGAATTAAAACCTTAATGCAGAGGAATTTACAGAGTGGTGTAAATGAATGGTATCCTGAATAGGAAGTCAATTACTTCTTATAGTTCAAAAGAACACTAAATGCCTTGATAGACTCACATATATCTCCAGATGAAGCCAGTAGGAATTGTATCTGTTCAAGGGGAATAAAATGTGCAAAAATGACAGACTTTGAGAAATACTAATGCATTATTTATTTAATGCATTTAATTCTTTGATTTCAAAATATCAAGGACAAGATAATTTTATTTTTTACAAGGAAAGATATAACAGGAAAAGGGCTTTATATCCACTCTCCATGCATTTCTATTGTAACTTATGTCTGCAGAATTGGGAATAATCCTTTTGTGTAATGAAAGCAAAAGGCATCGTTCTGACCCTGTTAGTTTTGTGTTTGCAAAGTCCCATTCTGGAAATAGTCTTAAACACAGTTTTAATAAGCTTAGCTTTACTCCAGCTAATTCAGTCACACTGTGAATGGGGCATGAGACAGTCAGCTGAGGAACGATAATAACTCTTCCCCTCCACAGGAGCCCAGAATACACAGCCCAGTGCCAATAAGGTAACAGCTCCAAGACACCTTCCAAAGGAGGACAGCTGAACCTAGATTCCTTCCCATTTAAAGCACTCGTAACTGATGCGTGGTGTGAGATGGCTGCGTTTTCAACCACAGGTTTCACTGTTACACAGAGAAATATTTCCGTGTTTCCGTTTTTAGCCTATTTTCCTCTGCATTTAATTTGTTGTTAAGAAAGCATTTCTTTTCCAGTGGAATTTTGCTTCTGTTTTTAAATGACTGAAAACAATGTAGCTGTAAAAGACCCAGAACAACACATCGACATGATATTCCATGGGCAGATGGCATGCTAACCTGACCTTGTTTATCACTGGACCACATCCTGTGACAAGGGTTTTTTTGTAATGACTGCAGCAGAACCAGGCTTTCCACATATCAGTTTCTTCCCTTCTTACTCAGATACAACAACTGTAAGGTCAGAGTAGCGTTTCTAATTCTTGACTTAGCATTGTACCTAATTATGCTGAAGACTTTCAAAATTTTAAAATACATATATCAATCAGTACATCAAGAGGTTTTTTTTTAAAAAACATTCTAATGAATAATATTACAATTATTGATGTAAACTTTAAACACAGCAGAACTTCTGTTAAAAAGAAGATAGGATAATTATTTTTTTTTACGCCTTTCAGGTTAATCAAGAATTTGTTTAAACAACCTGGTTAGTTTGTTGCTGTTTGAAATGTGTTTGGAATATATTGTCCCAGAAGTTTCAAGCCAACTATACATGTAGCAGGTTTGAACACATTATTTTTACATATTTAAAACACACAAAAAACCTTTCTATAACATATACTTATTTTTTTTTTTCCCTAAAAAATTCAGTAGAGGTATTATTTACCACATGTAATGATTTTTTCTGTACAAAGATTTTCAACTCAAATTATACACATATTTAAAATTCAAATTATATATATCTTAATGTTTCTATCATTTTTGTCTCTTATACTTCTATTAGCTTTTTTGAGTTTCAGCCTCCTCTAAAATTCAGCTAAATGAGTGGGAATTCCAATAGAAAGTAATTTCTGTTCATAAAATAATACTAAATCTAGGGAAGAAGAATTATCCTTCTTTCTGTGAAAACCTGCTCTACAGTTTGGCTCATCCAGATGCTGCCCTTTAAGAAGTGGGAAAGTTGAAGCTCAGAAGCTGGTAATCTTTGCACATGGTAAGGTCAGCAGAAATTTCAGCAGACTATACTCTTTATTTTGGCAGTGCTTTTGTATGCAGTTATGGCTTCAGCTGAAGTTTACACATCTGCACTTTAAAAACACAATGTCATTTTTCATCCAATCATTAGTCCATTTAAGTGCTAGATTTTAAGCTTTGTATCAAACCACAGTGCTTAATTTTAGCTTCAGAGTACAGATCTAACTGCCTAGCAGCTGTGATACATGAAGACTCATCAACTTTCAGGGTAGGAATAATATGTAGAATATATTCGTTGGATAATAAAAGGTGAGTCACAAAGATGACCTTAATGCAGACAATTTTGGACAAATTTTGTCAGAAACGTTTCATATCTAAAATCTGTACCAAATGCATATAATGACAAATTATATATGTAAAGCAGAGACCCCTGAATTAACACCGTGGGTTGATAGGGTGTTCAAAAGCTTTTTCTAGAAGACAGCAGACTTGTGCTTATCTTCATCAGGTACTCAGTCTTCCTGCAGCCTAGTAAACCCTGCAGTCTTATGTTACTTCTTCAAACCCGTGGCCCTGGTCACACTGCGGTTGTCCTTACCTGTATTATGAGTCTTGGCCTCCAGCAGAAGGTTCCTACACCCTCCCTGCCCCTGGAGGGAGTCCCTGGCCTGTGTCAGTTCCTGAAGGGAATCAGAGAATTACATGGGGAAAATATTAGGTAGCTGGTGCTAAAGCCACAGCAGAGACTCTTCTTACAATTTAACATTCCACATGTCTCAGCACTCATGCACATGTGCACTGTTTTATTACAAACATAAGTTTTGTCTCAGAGTCTTACTGCATGAGGCTTTATGTAATTTTTTTTTCTGAGAGTTCTTTATTTCTACAGTCATAGACTCCTATTTCATCTTACAAGTGTCTTCAACACGCTTCCAAGACAAGGTGCCTGATGATCTGAATAATCAGCTTTGTGTAGAACAATCCCCTGCCCAGTTCAGGAACTGGTTTCATCTGACTGTTATGAATGCTTCTTCAAGATAAGCAATATAGAAGAGAAAAATAAACTCAGAATGCTTAATCTTTATTATGCTGGTAGATCCGTAGCCTCCAAGTTGCCTTTTGAGTCACCCCAGTGTCTGCCCCTTGTCTATATGCTATTACCTTGCTATATATTTCAGTGGTTTAATTTATTGCAGAATTCACCTAAAACAGAACTGTTCCGTATTTCAGAGAAATTCAACAATACAGAGAGGGTAATGACACAAACCAACCCAATGTGAACGAGCTCTCTAGCAAGTTAAAAGGAATAATGCATATGCTGGAGAAAAGTTCTCTCCTCATAAAAAGGCACAGCAGAGAGCTGCACAAGCAGAACTGCTCACTTGCATCTACAGAACTGAAGTATGACATGTTATTATCTGTTTATGTGTTACTTCTCTTTTGGTTGTTTAGTTCTCCCTATCCCAGCATCCTGCTTTCATTTGTACTTTACTTGGCTAATCCTTAGCTGCTCAGGATGAAATTTCCTGTGCTGGATATCTGTCTCAAAATGAAAAGTTTTAGGAAAAGAGATTTAACAGTTTCCAGACTGAGATTAGTAAAATGTATTATTTACCATGTTAACAAATTATTCAGCAATAGTTATACTTAAGAACCATTAATTCCTCCAGATTTTTCAACAGAACCTTTGATTTTGCCCTGATAATTTGACATATAATGCTTTCAGTGAAAATCACCCTTAAACAGCAGAATTCTTTTTCTCTGTAAAAAACCACATTCCTCACATAATACATTGAGACTTGATTGAGAACGGCTGTTAAATTATCCAATGATTACACCTCTACTGAACGTACTTTGCACTAAAAGACACCTGTCTGTATTTGGACTGTACATGTATTGTCCTACAGACTAGCTGTGTAGAATTTTACTGGACACATTACTTGTAGGAATTATCTCATGTTTTACATGTTTTCAATTATGTGATCTATAGTGTGTTTTTTAAGGAGGAGTGAGGGTTGGACAGTATCTCAGGACCATTATATATAGCACCTGGAGAATTGCTAGGATCGTGCAGTGTAAGAAGCTGCTGTGTGGGGAAACATTTCCTCAGTAACAGACTGTGATTATGAATGAAGTAAGATTTTGCAAGAGAAGAAAGCAAGCTGGGAGAATTCTCTTCCATCTCTGCTTCAACTTGCTATGTGATGCATGAAAAGTCTCTCAAACAGAATGTTTCATGGCTGACCATTAACTGTTCCTTGTCTCTGGTTGCCCTACAAATACCTTAGTCTGTAATTTCCAGAACAGATGACCATTTGTACTGTCAGGGAGAAATTTTATCTCAAGGTCTCAGTTTGGTCAACCCTGAGTAGTAAAAACCCCTAATGATTTTACCCTCAGTCTTCTTGTCCCTAGCATTGTTTCAAGAAAAAAGTATAGTTATAAAGAATACTTAATAGAGCTGGTTGAAAACATCCCCAGAAAATTTTAACTACAAAATATGAATTTGATGTGGGTAAAATAGTTTACAAGAAAATGCCAATTCCATTGAAACTTTATACAGGAACCAGGCTGTCCCTCCCAGTATACAGTTGTGGAGAATTTCTTCGGAAATTGAAAAGAAAACCAAACCAACAAACTGGGAGATAATGAACATTAACTAATAAAAAACAATATTGGAGCAGAATTATATCCTATTGTGTTATACAAGAAAATACTGTACCTACATTTCATTGTAATCCAATTTTCATATACTCAATATCTGTAAATAAAATAAATTACTAACGTCACATTTTTCTCACTTGATCTGCTTTTTTAGGCAGTGCATGATGCATTTGTCTATTAGATCCAGTTTTTAAATTATTGCATCTCATATGGCAAGAATGTCCCCTTTTCTTGTCCCAATAGACTGTGCATTGTTCAACAGCCCCAAGAAACATGTCCCCTCCTTGAGACAGCTGAAGAAAGGAGGGTTTCAGGAACTGCTCACACAGACTGTATCTTCAGTACATGCCCAGACAGAGCTGGATCAGGTGTACATTCAGGTCCCAGAGCAACCTAGTGATGCTGGTTTCTGCGGCGGTGTCTATCTTCCATTCCCATATAAGCAGGTAAAGGATTTCTACTGGCCTTGCTGTAGGTTGTATGATACAACTCCAGCATAGGATCTACAAACAAAACACAGACTCTAGGATCACCTGAGTTTCACTGTTTTTCCTACCTGAAGTGACTTATAATAATAAACGACTCTCCTTAACCAACTTTTTGGTTCAAAATAAGGTATATTAGAAATGAGTCTTTTGCTAAAAGAAACTTGTTACACAAAATTGTTCAGCACTTGTCAAGCAATACATCATTAAATTATCTCCAATTTAAATATTATCATGCTGTGGAAGAATCTACACATATATCCCCTCCAGTGCATTACTACTTTCAGTTCCCTGGTTTTGTTACAGAGCAATAATAAATTAAAGGTTTTGTTTACTTAAGTTATGGTAAGGCACACAGTAATTTGGGTTAGAACTATGTAAAAAATTACTTCTAAAGGAAAGTAATACAAAAAAGCATTGATATTGCTCATCAGTCATTAACATGAAAGATATGCTTTTTCATGAAAGATATGTCTTTTATATCTTTTTCATGAAAGATATGTCTTCCAGGTGTCTATGTCTCAATAAAAAAACCCAAAAAACAACAACAACCTGTAGTTTTAGGAATGTTTTAGTTAGCAGATATTCAGGTTTGGTTTATATTTTTATTTTTTATATTTGCATTTGTATATATACACATGACATCCATGTAGTCTAGAATACTTTTTCTTAAAATTGTGAGGTATATTCTTCATATGAACATGTATATATTGATCCTTGGTCTGCACTGAGAAAATTAGGAAAAGGGAAGTATCTGCAGCTCCATTTTTTTTCCAGTGGGTAGAATGAATATTACAATAATCAGTGCTGTGATGAAGGTGACAGTTCCCTAACTATACACCCTGCAATATTTGTGATTAAGCTAGTTCTGTTAAATTGTTCAGTCCAACATAAACTACAGCTTATCATTCTGAAGAGGTTATATGAAGTGGTTTATTAAACTGAACAACAAAAACCATGGATTACACTGAGCAGCAAATGTGGGTTTTGTAGACACTACAACAAGTTCATGTACATTTGGATGAAGCCATATTTTTAAAAAGACAGCTTTAATTTTTGCTTTTCTTTATCATGAGGCAGTATATAGATTTACTAACTACCACAGAATGTATTTCAACTATATTTTATTAACACCCAGTTGAAAATCTTACAGTAAACTCTTTTATGCTCCTTTTTATATGCAAGTATTGGAACATAGAATATTTGTGTTAGTCTAACCTATCTGTGGATCTGTAGACTGAAATTACTTTAACAATATAGCTTTAATATACTGTCATACAACCTATGCATTTGAATATTATTCTAGTCAGCATGGATTTAGAGAACAGAAATTTGTGGTTGTATGAACTCACCTCCAATCTGTATCACAAAAAAAATATTTATTTTAAGATTATTATTTGAGTGTATTACTTAATATACATAACTCAAGACCAGACTAGTATTTTGCTAATCTAAAGAAATATTTTGTCAGTCATAAGACTTCGCAGAGGAACTGTGAGTATTCAATTAAGCTCATTAGTGGGGATTTCATTAGTTACTTCTATAGACAACAGCTTGAAATCTGTTTGCACAGTCTTCTTCAAAGTTCCCTTCAAAACAAACATACTGCCACTCATGCACACCTAAGACCTCAGGATAGCTGTGCACATAACAGATTAATCTTGCCTAACTTTTCATGCCTAGAGCACCTATCTGCAACAAATCTAATCACTCTGAGCTTTGTTTGTAGTCAAGGATAGGAATGGGCACTTATGGAGTATAATTTGTCTCAGTGTAAAGTGAAGATGAAGTAGGCCAAATTTGTTCAGATTAACATTGTTCAGCCGAAAGAGTGCTATGACTTAGAAGGCAGGCAACCGAAGATGTAAAGACAGGGTTAAGGAGGACAGTATATGAAAGCCTGTGAAGGGTCAGCCTTGTCCAAATGCCAAAAAGCCCACCCAGCTACCCACTCACCACCACTGCCCTCTCCAGCAGGACAAGATGCAGAGAAAATAGAAAGAACAGGAATGGGAGAGCTCATGGTTTGAGATAAAGGCAAGGAGATTGCTTACCAATTACTTTTGTAAGCAAAAGAGATTGAACTTGAAGAAAATTAAATTTAATTTATTACTGATTAAAATATATTTGAATAGCAAGAAACAAAAAGCCAAACATTAAAGCAACATCTTTCCTCCTCCCTTTCCCAGGCTCTTCTTCACTCCAGACCCACCTGGAAAGGGGATGGGGAATGTGGGTTGTGGTCAGGCAACAGCAGCTCCTCTCTGACTTTTCCCCTCCTTTAGTGTGGGCTCTTCACAGCCACAGTTCCTTCAGGAAATATCCACCTGCTCTGGCATGGGGTCATCCATGGGCTGCAGTGTGGATATTTGTTCCACCATGGACTTCTCCATGGGCTGCAGGGGAATCTCCACTCTGGCACCTGGAACACCAGCTCCCGCTCCTTCTTCTCTAACTTCTTCATTCACACTGATGCTTTTCACACCATTTTGCTCACTCCTCACTGCCTGCACAGTGTTTTGCCCTTTCCTAAACACATTTTTCCCTGAGGCATCACCTGCTCCCTGTGCTGGGTGGGTTGAAGCCAGCTGGAACCGGCTGTGTCAAGGCACGGAGCAGCCCCTACCTCTCCTCACAGAGACCCTCCTGCAGCCCCCACTGCCAACAGCTTGAAGACTACATCCTATACGAAGCCAAACAAACAACTTGCATAATTTAAGTGTGAGGAACCCAAGAAATAATAATTCAAACACTTAAATGTACTGGGTTTTAGCAAAGTTTTAGCAGTATATTTCACACTGTGATGTCTCTTATAGTAGACTGGTTCGGTATTTTTTTATATTCAAATAAATGACAGTCATTATTTTACTACACCATTTTTCCAGTACTTACTAGAGCTCCAGAGCCTGATAAAATTATGGTCTCTCCTAAGAACTGTAGCCTCTGTTATAAGTCAGTAGGTCATTTTTGTTATATTTTGTTCATTGTCACTTTATTCAGCCTAAGCTCAGACTGTCTTAGGAGAGGACTATCTTTCTCCACCGCATGTCCTAGGAGAAAAAATTAAGGTGCTATTAACATGAGTCCCCTTAGATGCCCTTCTGGCAAAAACTGAACTTGCTTGAAAGCAATCTCCTTTTGTATATATTTCTAATACATGTTCACTGCTTAATCAGGATCAGATGTAGGTTTATTTTGGGCTGCGAATGTAGGTGAAATAGCATTGAAGAGGAACAAATAGACCCCCAAACTCAGATATGAATTCTTCCACTCTCCAGTGTGCCATGGCTTCAGATTGAGAGCATGCCCAGACTTTAGCTCAGAGCATGATGAGGGTCGCCTTCACCTGTTTGGGGCTGAGGAAAAGCAATCAATTTACTGAAACAGGCTAGATCTCTGCTGTGTCACCAGTTTAGCTAAAATCTTCTCAAATTTGCAGCAGTAGCACACCAGTCATACTGCTGATCTCCTCACCTTCTTATTTTGGTTCATTGGAGTGGCTTTTAGTCTTTTACAGCTCTTCAATTTAATACAAGGTCTTGGGAACATATTTGGATCAGGAGTGTGGGGAATAGATAATCTACCGGTTCCTTTTTTAATTACAGACACCTGCAAATGAAAAGGCTTGAAAACAGTGGTCCAGGTGATTCCTTTCCTGCTTAAGGAATAAGTAAGTAGGCAGTAGAGTAAGGCTGCAGTCAGTTAATCGGGTACTCCACCTTACTGGTAATGTTTTACAAAACCAGGTACAAAATTATTATCTTTCTGTTCTTTCATGGTTCATTTTAACATGTAATTATTGATGATTTATTGTTGAGAGTTCTGTTCTTATGTAGTTATACAAATTCTGGCATGCTGATGGTCTTTTGCAGTGAAATATCTTTCAGCACTGTATAAGTAAACAACATAAATAATGAGTATGATGATGGACTTCTTAAGACTTGGTATTAAAAAAAATAAAGTTACTTTTAGTTGCCTATGTTTTAATTGAACATTTTCATAGGCTTCAGGAGGCCACTGGCATTTGCATTTGGATTTTCAGGTATAGGATTGTTACTTTCCCTTGTCATATTTCCTTTCTGTTTATTCTGCTTTGTAAGAGTTTAATGGACTACACTGTGTAGCATTCTATCTTTCATTTGAAATGCTTTTCCAGACTACTGGTATATTTTACAGCACAGTGAAACAGTACTTCTACAGTATGAACTCGGTCCCTCCTTGTAGCTTGTACTTCCAATTTGTCTGGTGTGTTATCTCTCAAAGACAAATAGGAAATACATGTTGGGAAAAAAAGAATAGTGAAGAAGCTTGAGGAAGACTTTAAATAGTAGTTACGTGATTTGACAAATTGTGTAGCCACAGCAACACCATGAGTTGCAATAAAATATATCCCTTCAATACTCTCATCACTAGTCTCTTTCCAGTATATATAAGCATGCTATGGATTTCATAACCTCAAAGTCAAGTGTTGAAGAATTTTTGAAAGCTCAGTTGTAAAATTGTTGGATTTCCCAGCATGGCCAGCACTCTGTTCAGGAGTTATAAAAATGGCTTAAATGATAAAAAGAGTTGTGAGTTCTCTTTCTTTATTTCTGAGCTCTTAAGACTTCCTATCCCTTTATTTTAGAAATTTATTTTTAATATACAGGAAAACTGAAATTCTCATTTTAATGATTTGATTGTAATATCTCGAACTTCAAGGGCCTGTAAGAAAGATGGGGAGGGAGTTTTCATAAGGGCTACTAATGACAAGACAAGGAGAAATGGGTTTAAACTGAAAGAGGGCAGGTTTAGATTAGATATTAGGAAGAAGTTCTTTGCTGTAAGGGTGGTCAGACACTGGAACAGGTTGCCCAAGGAAGTTGGGGATGCCCCCTCCCTGGAAGTGTTTAAGACCAGGCTGGATGAGGCTTTGAGCAACCTGATCTAGTGGAGGGTGTCCCTGCTGATGGCAGGGGGGATTGGAACTAGATGATCTTTGAGGTCCCTTCCAATCCAAACCATTCTATGATTAAAATAAAAATTTTCCAAGAACTGTGATAAAGTTGAGCTAAATATGAGCACTGTTTTCCAACAAATATACACTTGCATCTGCATCTAATTAGGTATTAATAAGAATCATGGAGGAAGAATATAATTTGAGCATGAAAAAAAGCTGTAATTAATATTTTGCTTGATTGTACTATATGCAGAACAGGAAACTAATGGATAATTATTCATAATGAGTTTTATATAAGAAAATATTGCCTTTGTCTCATAGGTCTTCGTGCTAGATTTTTTCATTTAAGACTTTCTTTAGTGGTGGACATACAAAGTGGATCACAGGAATAACATCCCCTGTGTTCCTCATCTTTTGGCTTCTGCAGTGTTTTTCTAGATAGTGCTGCTTGCACCAACAGTCATGGAGTACTTTTTTTTCAGTGGCTGTGCTCTTCACCACAGGTCACCATTCCCATTTATTTCTTTGTTTATATGTGGCAACTTTAACATGTGGTTCTTCCAAGCCTTCTGTAGGACAGGCAGTCTCCTTTTGGGCCTGCAACCCCTGGCATTCCAACCACATTAATTGAGGAACACTTCCTAGGCCCACAGACTTTCTGTAGCCTAGAAGCAGTTATTTTTTATGCAGGCTGAGCCCAAACTGGCTGCTGTCATCAGATGAGTTGAAGGATTTGACAGGTGGAAAACTTGTGGTATCTCCATCCAAAGTGGAGGTTGTGCCCCTTGTTACATACATGGGAAAGCTAGATGTAGCACTTACTGCTTCTGCAGACACGGTTCTTCATATCTTCTAAAGATTTGCAGGGGCTCAACAAGTGTAATTCAAACAGGAATAGGTCCTTCTGAGGTGTATGCTAGTAGATACTAACAGGTGTAATTCTGAAACAATGAAGTAGTTGGGCTTCTTCTTAGGAGGTTCCCATGTCTTTTGTTGCAAAATAATATGAGATTATAGGCAGCTGAATGACAAGCATCTACTTTTTGGTAAGGAAGCTGTCTGGAATGCGAGTTGTGGAGGTTATGGGTTCTATCATCCTCTTGGATCCAAAGGATCTATGCCATATTTGCTTCATATCTAGATGACTGCAAGTATCTACTAGCATACACCTCAGAAGGACCTGTTCCTGTTTGAAGAATGACTTGGTGGTTTTACACATATTTGTATGTAGTGTTATTACATTGCCTGTCTCTCTTTCACATGCTTTGTACTTCTCTGGTGCTATTTTCTGTGTGTTAATGTTATTTTCTATCTCAAAGGTCATTGACCTGTCCTGCAGTGGATCTTGTATTGCCCTTTACTAGTCAAATCTGCTCTTTTGGACTCTGTTTTTAAGTCATCAGCAGCTCTGTACATCTGTATCCTTACATTTTTCTTCACCTTGCTTCTCTGCTGTGGGTGCTAGTTAGCTCATGTAATTTCCATTCTTCTCCCAAATCTGTAAGAGAGACAGCTGCAACTGAAAGACATCTTCTCTTCACTTTCCTCTGCTGTAGTGCAGTTGTCTCAAAACTGACCAGGCATTCAAAGCTTCAGGAAACAGGTAAGACAGAAAGTACAGTGGTCTTGCCTGTTCCAAGTGCACAATCCCAAATCAGTAAAATTTTGAAAGGAAATATGAAGAAAAAGCTTTCTATTGATTTCAGCAGAGGCCACAACCATACGTTCTTTGTTTCCAATCAGATTTTTAATATGATTGTCATACATCATTTTGAAAATAACATGTATAATGCACTTGCAATGGTCATCAGAATGGTTAAGGGATGTTTCCCTCCTAAGCCACTATTTTGAGGCTTCTATAAACTTAAAAGTATTGCTTGCTTGAATGACCTTTCTTCAGGAATGTTTTCAATGCCAATGTTATTTCTTTTCTTTGACTCAAGGGGGGGAGGGTTTAATAAAATTGAATGTTTCGGGTTTTGAGCTCTCTGAGTGGGAAAAAAATGACAGTTTCATGCTTTGGAAAAAATGTTGAGATGCTTATTTGCACTAAGTACTGCAAAATGACTTAATTTTATCTTCAAATTTGTCACTCACAGAAGAGTAATTACATTTTAAAGAAAATCTGTTTAAGGAAAAAAAAAAATTTACTTGAAAACTGCTTAAATGGCAAGATGGGAAAGGTCCCTCAATTTCCAAAAGAAACCAGATATGTTTTTAGTGATATTTAAATGCATGTGCTTGTTTATACCTGCAAATAAGTTCTTCATATTGTATACTGGTTTGTTTTCAATCAACCTGATGTATAACTTTGCAGCTACTCAAAGTGTATAGAAGGCAGAGCTAATAGGGGGAAAAAAGTTGTACTTTGTGCTTGAGGTTATTTCATTTTTCTTAAAACTTGTCCTTTGTTGCATATAACTATACTATGCCTAAAACATTCATGTTGAAACTACCTGACCCGTTCCCGGAGCATAATCTAGCTCCTGTCCTAGATGAGGTAAGAATCCAGTGACAATTATGATCATGTAACTATGTAGTATTTCATCTTATAAAGATTATTATAGCAAATTATTAAGGTTATAAATTAGAACAGGTATCTCTGTTCTAGTATTTCCTAACTTTTGAGTTTTCTATTTTGTAGTCCTATCATTCTTTTACCATTTTTTTACAATCCCTTGTGTTTAATCTGACTATACATAGGAATTACAGATTTGATATAAATTTTCTTTAGACTGCTTTTTTTGCATGGCATTGTTTTAGTTCACAGTAGTCCTTGAGGTATACAAAAATTGAAAAAGTTGTTAGGAACCCCATATGGTAAGGCACTTCACCTAAAGATTCTCTTATGGTACTAATGTAAATTCATGATAAGAACAATAGTAAGATCAGAAATAGTCTGGGAAATGTAGTTTTAACATTTCAGCTTTGGACTGCTTATATGTGTCTCTAAGCATCTCTTCTTTCCTTGTTTGAAGTTCCTAATTCCACTTTCTGTGACCAATCTACAGCATGCTTTTTTCTTTTTTTTTCCCCCAAGAATCTTGTTTTTACTGGAATAATATCTTAATCCTGCCTGAATTCTTCAAAATTCCTTTTTCTCTTTAAAATTCCTTTCAAATTATGCATTTTTCCATCTCTGCCACAGTGATGCATCTTCCTATCTGAAACTTTCAAGAGATAGAAATATGGCATTGAAATTCCACCCCATTAAAGTCAATGGAAGGTTTGCCATTACATTCAGTCACTGCACTGGATTAATCTGTAATGCATGCAAATGAAAAGTAAGCAACTTCATGAGACTTTTTGAAACCTTCTTCTGCCTTGCCTAATGTCATCTGTCTCCATGCCAAGTCATGTCTAGTTTACCAAGCTGATACTAGCACAATTTTAGTGCTAAGTATATAACGGATTTCAAGATCCTAAGAAGCAGTTTTGCTTAATCCTGCCAGTGAAGTTTCTTATCCATATGCTGTACATGAGGTTTAGAAAGATATGAAATGACTGTTCTGTACATACCACATGTTCCTCACAAATATAAAACTCCACATTTAAATGCAAAGCTTCACTGACAGAAAAACTAGTTCTGACTTTGGTTTTGATCACTTAGATTTTTCTACTGAAATGACTTTGATAGGAGCAAATTGCTTTTCTTTGAGGGAAGTATGCTTTTCTGCAGTGTGCTTTGACTTGGAAATAGGAAAAAACCATAGGACTAAAGAAAAGAATCGTTTTAGTCTACCAAAGGACCACATTCAACAAAGCAACTAATCACAAGCTGACATAAAAAAAAAAAAACAAGTGAGCAAACATGCATTAATTTTGGTATGTTCAGAAATACTTTGGTGAACCAGGGCCATAGTGAAGATGCCTATGTTCATTTGTACACTGAAGTTGTTATGGCCAAAGAAAATATCCCATGATAGGAGTTATTAGTGAAATGCTCTTGCAATGGAAAGTTAATAATAAACTTATGGCTGTAATAATAACTATGAAGTATGCAGTTAGGTTCTAGTTTTGAACCATTTTAAAAATAAAGTCATTCTTGCTGGAGAAAATTTAGAGTAATTTTGTCTGGTACCCATCTATCAAAGGTAATACTACACTGATCAGAAAAAGATTATCACTTTTATGTAAATAACGGTAGCCACTTTGTAATAACTTATTTTCCTATTTTTTTTTTCCCATGCAAAAAATACATATCAAATATTATGACAGCTGTTTAAAGTTTCTTATTTTCTACATGACCATTATCTTTTCTTTTAAATTGTCTCATTCTGTCCCTCCAAGTTTTATTGTACCAAAATGATTTGATAGCTGTAATTCGATTAGGACTCACTATGACAAACTGTTTAAAGGGAATAAACCTAATACCAGGTTTACAAGCTGCTTGAACTTGGCAGAATTTTCTGTAATTAAGAGACACCCTATTGTGGAGGTACTTTGTTGGTAAAATTCTCACCTTATTTTCCTTGGCAAACTCATGTTTTTTCTTTAGAAAGAGTTTGTTAGTCAAGTGAAACTCTCGTTAAAGTCAACAAATCAATAGTGTTTAAGAAACACTGAATAGGTTCTTAAAAATCTTAAAGCAGCACAGGTCTGCTACTGACAGAGAGGTTCAACAGTATTCCCTCCAGCTGGGTATAAAAGCAGTCAAGAAATACAGGTTGTCTAGTTCCTATGAAGATTTGTGATACTACCAACTTGAATACTGTTGAAATGCTTGAATGCATAGGAAGACCATTAAAATGGTTTTCTTTTACTAAACTGGCATTAGCAAAATCCTTTTGAGGTGAGGAAAAGCACAATCAACTTCAGTCACACCCAAGCAAAACATACCAGTAAGGCTACCACTAATCACCAGCATGGAAGAGCCATTGGATTAAATAGTAGTTTTTCAGTTAGTATTTTGGGGCTTTAAATCAACTTTCAGAGGAAGAAGGGTGGACCAAAATCATAGAAATTCAGGACTACAACAATTTTTTTTGTCACTTTAATAAAAATGTCTATGTGACTATTTTAGACAGTTTAAATGGGATATTTGGGAATCACTAGATCTTTCTGTATTTCATCAGACAAATTCTCTCTAAATACAATGTTTTAAATTGCTGATCCTCTTTCACTCACTCTTTTGCCCAAGTGAAATCTCTGCGTATTTTAAGGTGCCCAGCATTTCAGAGCCTCTCAGTCTGAGACAGAAGGAAGCTGAGGATCAAATCCACAAGTCCTATGATTAAATTATGACAAAGCTATACTAAGAACATGAGTTTAAAGCAGTTTAAGAGGAGGAGGGGAGTATTCATACTGCATAATATTTAGGCACCTAATCTAGCAGCCTGGACTCTGTGTACAGCCAGAACACAGAGCAAGATGCAAACTACTGCCTGTGTCCATTGGTGGTCTATGCTCTTGACTAGGTCTTACACTTCAAAGCAGTAAACAATCTTAACTGCAAGTACTATGGCCACTTCCACAAGTAATATTTTGAGGGTATTAGAACAAGCAGTGCTAAATGTATCAAAATCATATCCCTGACAGATACCCACTAAATTTTGCACACAAGTTATTAGAGGGACTGGAGATTTTAAAATCTATATTACTATTGCTCTTAGATTTTGCTTGTCTGTGTCTAAAATCTACTAAAATAATGCAAAGCTTCCATTTGACTTTTTAAATGTTCTTTTTTGTTGTTTTGTGGTTTGTTGGTTTGTTTTTTTCCCCAGTACTTCTGAAAGACAACCATGCTAGCTGCTCAATAATAAGGTTAGCCAGACATGGCAAGAAGATCTCCAAAAGAAAAGAGAATCCACTCACTTAGATTTTTTTCACATGAGATCTGTGTAATCAGATGAACATAGAAAAAGTAGAAAAAAAATCTCTAATCTTAGAAAATGATACCTAGAGTACCAGGAAACTCTTTGGCAATTTTAATTCAGATTCTAGAGTAATGGGATCCTCTGCAGCCACATAAAATGTAGGCCTGAGGCCTAAGGGGTTAACCTTTCAACATTCTCTCATGCTGTTTCAATGTGTGATATTAACTGTGGATAAAATAAAACACTGTTTTTACTGACCTATCAGGTATTACAGGTGTAAGATAAGTACAAAAAATGTATATTCTAGTATATGATAGAAGCTGTACCAAATAACATTTTTGATGGAGATGTTTAGGACTGACAAATGCATTTAGGATAAGATTTCCAACACTGAAAATAGGTGGAAGTTAAATTATGACCATGGGATTTGCAAGTCTTAGAAGATAATGATGAACATTGTGGAACAGGAATCTGTTAAACACTCCCAATCATCTTAGTTTTGAGATTTCTGTAATAGTATGTCTCTGAAGTTATCTGCATTTTGTGATGTCCTTTTATCTTTCTTCTTAAAAGTCTCTGCATCTACGCACAAAGATGTTTATTTACACATTTCCCCTGGAGCTGGGTCAGTACCGTATGCTCTGCCTCTTCTTCATACTGCTTAGTAATTGCAGTTTTAAAAATGTTTACTTTTGTGTGGGTGGTAGTGAAATCTATAGTTAAGGGGTTTATTTCAGCAGATATTCCCTTGCTTTATAGCAAGGGTAATAAAAATTTGAGGCTTCCAATGTCATCTCAGTATTTTGCAATTCAATTTCAAGCTTTTTTATTTGAACTGTAATCCTTAGTAACTTCAATCTAAAAATAATAATTAAAAAAACCTCCTACTAATTGATCACTAAATTCATAATAGATCAGAACCTGCTTTAAGGGATCTGGATAACAGGATTATATATTTGCAAATGCATATGAGCAGTAACTGATGCCTGCTAGAGGAAACTTATGGTTTTGTCCCTAAAAACAGGGATAGGGCTTAGAACTGTATTCTGGCAATTTCTACAGACTTTGTAAGGTAATGGGGGTGTCATGTATACATCTATCACTGGAGACTAATTTAAACAGTTGTAATCAGACCTGTCCATTTGAAGTAAGAAAGAACTGTATGCCAGAATGTACAGCAAAATGAAAACCAAGCCACAAGCAAGTTCTAGTCACATCGTCATGACACCAGACCGAATAAGGTAACAGACTCAGGAGGATATATTTTGGCTCTTAGTGCAGGTGTGGTCAGTTGTTATTTGACGTGCTATTGTGGAAAAAGTTGTTGAGACCATCTAGGACTTAACAACAGAAGAACATTATCTCATTCTGTTATATATCAGCTTCAGTTCATTGTTTGAAGCATACATAGACTGAGGCTGCTCAGAGTGACAACTCATACCATCATTAACTGATTTCTTACTGGGGATCATAGAAAGTAGAAGAGAGAGGAAGTGAGAAAGCATGCACTGAGAAAGTGTGTGCTGCTTTGTGGAAAAAAAGGTACCACGTGAAATTTTCATGCTAATCTGGGTCTGCAGTGGAACAGATTTTTTAAATACACCTGGTCTTGTCTTGTTTTATCCACCAGGAGAATAAGGGTACTCTAGCAAGGCAAAGGAGTAAATTCTTTGTGATAAAATTGGAAGCCTGCTATAAAATTGAACCATAAAACCAAGAAAATACAAATTGAGGGCTCAATGAGATTGACATCAGGTGTATTCTAGTCTCGTTTGTTTCTTAGGGATTACCTGAGGCATCTCAGTTATGACAGTAAGGGACTAAACCAGCACCACTTCCTGAAAGTAATGTCATTCAGAAAGAGAATCAGAGCTTGGGTCCCTCTTCCTCCATTTTTACTGTGGATGTTTGTGCTCATGTATGTCCATGAGCACAAACAGTTTTCCAAAGAGACTTCCCAGGAATCTTCCTTTTTCCTTTCTCCTCTAAATTATTTGGGAAGAACCCCATTTTCTTGAGACTTTGGTTATTGAAAAACACAAATAAAATATTTTTAAAACTTTTTAGGGATAGTTTGTCTTTTTACATCTAAAGATTCTTTGATATGTTATTTTTATCCTAGGTTTATCTTCCTACCTACAACCTCTATTGAATTACAATGTCTTTTTCTTCCCAGACAGTATGATTTGCATTTATTATTCTTAAAATTAAATATAATTAAAAATAATCTGCATAACTTTGTGGTAGTTCCATAATATCTGATCTCCTACTGTCTACCTAATGAAGATTGCAGAGGACCACTGATGTTGTGTTTGGAGTGGATTCTTTTAAACTATTTTCCAAACTAACTTCCATAACCACCTCTTGTCAGATTCAAAGGTTCAAACTGCCACAGCCAGGCAGCTATTTAACCATGCAGTGACTGATAGGTGAAGTAATTGCTGAAAGAAACCAGAGATCCATTGGGGAACATGCAGAAAATTTGCTCTATGGATTTACCTCACAAACCCATTAGAGCTGCTGCTACATGATAGATTCTCTTGCATCATTTAACAAGAAAAGACTAAAATTTAGGCTAAAATGAGCTGGAAACTGCAGCAGAATGCAGTAGCACAGAACCATAATAGATGTGTTCTTACAGCTTTCCCTGTTTTCAGCTTTCAGCGTGACTGAAAAATGGTATATTTTGGAGAGATGCTGCAAATGGACTGGATTTCATGTATCCATAGGGTGTGATTTCTTTTTTTTTTGTCTTTGGAAGTTTAGAAATGCTTATAAAAACATCCTTATATAATGACTATAGACCTGAAATGTGAAAATGCTATCTTTTTCACAACATTTGGCTTAGTATTGTTACATTTTACAATTTTTACAGGATATCTCAAATTTAGTTGAACTACAAATACTGGGGATATACATATTCCCTTCTACGCTCTTTGCCCAAAGACTCTGTAAGCAGAAAACTGTTTCACTTAATATGAGACGATCATGCCTCTGACCGGCAACTGTGTGTGAGAAACTCTGTCCTTGCTGTAGCTTTCAGTTGTCTCATATTTTTCAGTATAATAGATTAGCAAAGACCTTATTTTTACATTCTGAACCGTTGTTCATCTAAATAGGCAATAAAAAAGATCCCACACAGAAACAGTTTACCTGTTTAAATACAAGTGATTTCAGATGTAACATCACAGCAGAATTTTGCCTTTTATTTCCAGATATTTAGTAGATTAAATTCCACTACAATACAAAATAGCAACAAGATAGTAAGGAAACAATGGCATATGCATTCAGTGGTGTTAATACTGAGGCTGCTTTTCTATTGTTACCTGCAGCTAGACCACAAACAGTCTGCATTCCTTGTTCCCCTTCTTCCTCTTCCCTACAAATCCTTTTCTTCACATTTCTTGTGGCAGTTTTACATCTTCTCCTCTGTATTCACTCCTCCACATACTGGAGGAGAGACCTTTTGGAAATATTCCTTTGTAAAGACTCAACAAATCTGAAAAATCATCAAATAAACTGAGGAGATTAACATGGGACCCCATGGACAGTCACTGAAAAAAAAAAAAGTCAGGAAAGAAAATCCTTTTTGAGGGCAGCTTTTCAGTTGTGATCTGGCATTTTATCTCTGGAAGTAACATCACATCTTTCTATATTCCTCTTTACACTTTTTCCTTCTCTTCCTGAAGTTAGTCTCCTTTTTTTCCCATTTGTCCTTGGTATTCCACAATACTACTCCTTTTTTATTAAAGCTACAATCCACACATTTTTATAGGAGAGTTATTAACTTTCATTTTTTAAAAGGACATCTCTGAAAAACACTGAAATGTGAATTCAATGATCTCAAAACTCATATGGTGTATTACAGAATATCTTATTCATTATATTGCAAAACTTTGAAACCAGAATATCTTTATATATTTTCATAAGATCCTTCTTGAGTCCACTCTTCTCTATGATAAACAGTTCCAGTTCTCTCAGCGTCTTCCTGAGTCAGGTACTTCAATATTTTAATCACCTTAATGGCTTAATTTTCCTACTGGACTTGCTCCACTTTGACTATGCATTTCCTGTACTGGGAAGCCCAGGTCTGGACAGCACCACAGATGTGTCTCATAAGGGCATAGCAGAGGAGAAGGATCATCTCCTTCAACCTGTTGGCAACGCTCCTCCTAATGCATCCCAGGAGGCTATTGCTTTTTCTGACACAAGAACATATTGCTTGTTCATGGTCAACTTTTTGTTCACTAGAACTGGCAAACCTTTTTCTACAAAGCTGCTTTCCATCCAATTGGACCCCAACATGTACTGGTGCCTGAAGTTATTCTTAAGACTTAGCATTTCCCTCTCTTGAACTTCACAAGATTTTTGCTGTCCCATTTTTCCAGTCTGTCAAGGTCCCTCTGAATGGTTGCACACCCATCTAGTGTATCAGCCACTCCATCTCATTTTGTATGATCTACGAACTTGAAGGGAGCACTTTGTCCCACCATCCAGGTCATTGAGGAAGGTATTAAACAATATTGGCTTCAGTATCAACACCTGGAGTACTCCGTTAGTGACTGGCCTCATGTCACTGATCAAAACTCTTTAGGCCTGCCAGTTCAGCCAGTTGTCAGTCCACCTCACTGTCCACTTATCTAGCCCATACTTCTCAGTTTGTCTACACTTGAAAAGTATAACTTAGTTACACTGTCATGTAAAATGCTACCATTAGGGTTTTGGGTTTCAAAGTTTACGTAATTTATGGGGAACAAATTATATCAGATTTATAGAGAGATGAGTTTCCTATAAATTTGACTGTTTTCTCACTAATTCATATGGTACATATACAGTTTGTCTTAAACTATGATGTATACAGAAGTGGCAACAAAGGTAGATCTAAGCAGGATATGGCAGTCTGAGTCAGTCAGGCTGGGATAAAATTCTGTGACCTTCAGAACTTTAGATGAAAAGAGATGCAAAGGGACTATGTGACCAGTGACAGCAATCAGAAAGCCAATACATAGATTTGAAACAATGTTTTTCACAACATGAAAAATAGACAGAACGCCAAAATCAGACCTCCAAGAACATTTAAAGGTAAGTATTAAATTTAAAAACAAACTAAAGTAATCAATCAGCTAAACACTGTGCCAATAGCTGTAGTCATATTCATTTCTCAATTTTTGGAAGGTTCACACTATCCAAGAATGAAATGTTTGTCATTCAGAAAGAACAATCTAATTACCTTTGATCTATCCTGAAATACAGACACATTTCCCCAAATAATCTTTAATATCTGACCTCGGTTATTACGAGGTTTTGAATAAATCAGTCCCTATGTGGCCCATATGATCTTCTAACCTCTTGATTAACTGACTACACAGAAGTATCACTCTTTAAAAAATGAACACGTTAACTCGAAATTGTCTACTTTCTGCTGGTTTAGTTTCACAATTTATACCCAGTTTTAAGTATAATAAGCTGTTACTCCTTCACAAACAAATTTCACTGGGAATTTCAATCTTCACTTATAGATGGTGTCAAATATTTTGAAAGCAAATGGTGAACCTGTCAGTTAAGCACACTATAAAATTATTTTGTATTGCCAGAAATGTACTTGAGTATTCAATAATAGGTGTAACTAAAGTATTCAATATGCAGAAAAACTGTCACAAATTCAGATAACTATAGCTGCATGTTTCTATAGATATTTGCCTTAGATAACTAAATGATGAAAATATCTAAGTCTGGCTTTTCATTGCAAGTACAGGAAAATTTTAAAAAGTGCTATGGATGCATGGCACAAAGCATTCATCTCTTAAAGGTCCACCCTTTTCTGTATAAATGGACACAGGAATTATTCTGTTTTCTCATTCTGAATGTGGAGGTTTAGCCTGTGCCAGAGATTAAAGTTTCTGAAGAATTAAAACTGATCAAACATATAATGGAGGTCTCATGTGAGCTAAATGAAAATAATACACTAGAAGAAATCAGTGATGTGTTTGATTAAATTGGTTGCATTAAGGACACACTTCACATTTGTTTAAACCCTGAGGTAACCCCATTTATTACTCTAACTGGGAAAATTCTGTTGCTAGTGAGACTGTGCTCTGCAGAAACTGTGATGCAAACTGATTTTATAAATTAAGTCAGGTAGTGAACCACCTGACTGGCTACAGTCAAAGGCAGCTGATGTGGGTAGGAGAGAGGAAGAGGAGATTGTCTGAGAGTATGCCAAGAAATAAATGAAATCTGGTAATGACTTGGGGAGAACACCTTCATATACCAACTGTGGAAAAAATAAGTAGAACAGTGGCAGCAAAATCTCAGGCTTCTAAATGCACACTTTTTGGTCAATACATATTCCCAGAAAAAAAAAAAATCAACAAAACTTTAATGTAATATATTCTTGAATAAATGCTATTCCTTGTGGTTAGTTTAAATCCAGGAGAGATGTTTCATGAGCATCTACAAGAAGATGAAAGGGAACAGGAGCCAGACACAAAACCGAGTCTGTGCAGACAAAGAAGGAAGGCACTTCAGTCCAAGGATACAGTCCCCAAGACCTTTGCCCAACTCATATCCAGTTTTTTAAGTGCTTTAGTTTTCAGTGACAAATTTTCAGAGGTGTTCCGTGTTACGTTGTTGCTTCTGTTAGTCACTGGCTAATAAACTAGTTCTATATCATATTTTGGGAGCATAGACAGAAACCATGACACAAGGATCTAACTATTTGCTTAGAGAATCTTTTCATATCTTCTCTCTTCGCTGCATCTGCATTTCCCAGATCATTATCCTATTGGGGTGTATAGTCACATGAATAGCATGCTAGTACTTCGGTGTGTTCTGTACCAGGATCTCGAAGGAAAGAAGGATGTGGTGCCACTACCCTTTTCCTGTACACTTTATAGAAAAAGCATTTTTTTTTTTTTTTCCACACATTTCAAGTTAGCTTTTCAAGTTATTGAGTCTACATCCTTGTAACCCTGAGAAAGATGACCTTAGGACCACACTGAAAACTGTTAAAAAAAAAAAAAAAAAAGCCATACAAAGAAACCCCAAACCCCTCTATCATAATGTAGTTTTGCTTTTGGTCCCCAGCTGGCTCACAGTGTATTTTCAAATTTGCACTACATTTATTAAGTTAGTACAGACTAAACAGTTTTCATAGGTGAAGCTGGCACTGCAATCAGACTAGAGTAAGAACTAAAAGCTAAGAGAAATAATTTTCTAAAGTCTTTCCTGTAACTTGAAAAAGCTCTTTGGTGATTTCAAGGCAAAATTAAAAGCAATCAGAGAGTGTTTGTGTGATAAGGAAGATTAAGAAAAAATTTTAAAAGGTGATTCTGGTTTTTTAGCTGTTATTGTAGAACAGGAGGTGAGGTCTGAGAACTGTCTGGGTGAAATTCTCCTCCTCACATTTCTAGGCTAGAGCTGCAGTCAGTTCTCTTTCTATCTACATGGCATAAGGAAGCAATCTTAGTCTCTTGGAAATGTTTTCTAGAAGTGCTAGAAATCCCAGACTTCAATGCTTTTTGTGCTACAGCAATAAAGTTAGTAAATGAAGTTTTTTTTTTTAGGCATGAGTCTGAAGTGCAGACAATATTAAACTGTGTAGAATTACCCGGTGTTCCCTAGGCAGTGTATTCCATCTTCTTGACTAGCTGTAGGTGCAGTGGCACAGAGCTCTCTGATTTTCAGCAGCTTCTTGATCCATGGGTGGCACTTTGTGATCTATTTTAGGGCACCAATACTCCCCATGGTAGGATAAAGTATGGAATACCTGTACCATAGTACATAGGAAATGGGCAGTCATCAATCAAAGTTTTGATGTGTACTTCCTAAATTACCTGAGATACCTGAGGACAAAAATACACACTGTGAGGTCTGTCACAGTGCACAGGGAGAACTGCTACAGCTCTTAGCAGTGCTGTGCCTTGTAGAAGTACTCAGCTGACACTGGCAACAATAAAGCTGAATTAGCACAGCTCCTGTGTTAATAAACTCTAGTAATAAATCATATGAGAAATAGATTAAGCCAAACAAAACCTAGACCAAGTAAAGGATGTTGTGTCAGTGTCAGGACCTTAAGATATTCAGACATTACAAATTTCTTCTACTGGCCTTTTGCAGTTATTGCGAGAACTGTCCACTTAATTCTGAAATCTTTGAGACCTCTGAGAGTTAGAGCATAACCCAGATCCCTTAAACTCAAGCTGAATTAAATTTTCAGGAACATAACTTGTTTTAGGAACAAATGTTAGCTGCAAAAGGAGAAAGGACAGGTGTAGGACAGATTTTCGTAGGGCAGATTTCAGACAGAATTTCTTTAATAATTATGGGCATATGCCTCAAGGGAAGATAGACATATAAATTCTTTGGTTCGGGTTAACAGCTTAGTATCTCCACTTCTTCTTGCTGCCTTCTCCTTATCTGATTTTCAGAGCTTATTTCCCCATGTGTTTTGCCAGTTTAAATAGTTCCTCTGCTTAGGCAGTTTATATCACTATGTTCCTACTCAGTCAGCCATATGTACACGGAAAATGCACAGTTGATGCAGGCTATTACCATGCTGTAACTTGCTGTGACAGTTCCCAGTCTTGAAGTTAAAAAATTTGGAAAAATAAGATATTTATTGTAAACACTTGCTTTATCTAAAGGCTAGAATAGATCACTAAATAATTCATTAAAATCTGTTGTAGTAGTCACTTATTTCTAGTAAAAGACTTCAGTTTGCAAACACACTTCAGCTTCAAAAGTGTTTAACAATTTCCAAAGCTATAGGAAGTAGTTATATAATTGATAAAGTAGTAGAAAAACATAACTAATCTGAAAACCTTAGTTTGTAAAATTTTTCTCAGGATTTACCATACAGTCAAGAAAGTAAGGTACGAAGTGAGAGTGTAAAATAGCCAAAAGCTTTATAAGAATCTGAGCTTCTGTATGTAGCAGATGTTTCACAGCTAAAACACTACCAAAAAGGCAGTGATTCAGGCCATGGAAAGCAGATTGTCTTGGCAATGCTCAGTGAAAGACAGTGGTGATTACAACACAGATTAACTACACTGTAATTTTATGAGCATGGCTGAGACCAATACCAAGCAGATTGTGCAATCCAAGTCTTTGTTCAGTCCAGACTTCTGGAGAGCTGCTCTCATTCCTTTCTTGAGACTTTTTTATTTTTTAAGGAAAATATTTTCATCCATTCGTGATCTACTAGAAACATCAGAATTATAATTCTGCTCATTATAATTTTGTTCATTTCCACCTGTTCAGATACTGGGCAGGGTCTGTTTTGAATGCGCAACAGTTAAACTCTTCTTTTCATCCAGTAAATACAAATATTGTATTCTGTGAATACCTCAACCCACTTTTGTCTCAACCAACCCTTCCTTTTACTGAAATCCCTATGAATCTTTCTCTTAATGTACATACAACTCCTGCCCTTACCACATTATAATAAATAGAAAATGCAACATATTTTGTTGGTGATGGAAGAGAATAAAGAGAATTTGAACAGGCTCTCATGGGGAAAAAAATGGGGAAACATACACACTTCAAACTCTAATATTACATAAGGAATCTGTGCACAATTTTTAAACTGTGCACGTATATGCAACACTCATCTACTTAAATATCAGTCCACCTCTACTGAATGGCAAACCAATTTGTTTCAATAAAAGCAAGAAAAAGTCAGCAGAGCACAGCAAAAAAGGAAAAACAGCACATTCTTTGTAATAATAACTCAGCCAATTCAAACCAATTATGTACCAAAAAAAATTTGTGCAAAATTCTCCTGAATTACATTTTCTATGGCAAATTGCGCCTTACGATTTTTGATCTTCTACTATTCAGGCGCTGCTTTTTCAAAAGATTCTCCTCATAAGATAATTAAGAAGGGCCAAAGATTTACTTTACTTTCTGCATGTTTGCATCATCTCAGCCAGAGACTAATAATTTGGCTGGAAAATCAAAAGCTTCAGATTGTATGAATAATTAAAAAGAGAGAATTATACCATAATTTGGGAGGTGGAGGAGAATTTTTATTTCTGTGTGCTTTCCAGATAAAGAGCAAAAGCAGGCCTCCATTACTGTGACTTTCTCACATACATGGCCTTATTTTCCCTGCACTCACACAGAAGTAAAAGTACAATACAAAGTTCATGTTCTTATTGGGTAGAAAATTTGATCCTCAATTTAGATTAACTCACTGATATGTGGAAGGTGTCTGAGTTTGACTCAGTCATGTCACAGAACATAAAATTTTTAAAAACAGAAGCAAACAGTGGTGAGATTCTTGTAAAATGAGATTTATACCCAAATAGGCAGGCAGCTTTTAAATCATAAGGAAACCAACTAAACTTTTCTTCTGTTGACCAGAACAGAATTGAAAAAGGTAATATTAAAGAAAGGTCCCCAACTTCTGTAACTGTAGGTGTTACATAGGTCAAGAAAATAGTATTTTTTCATTCGTACTTGGAATGTATTAAGTTTAATATTTACTCCAGTGCTTTTTAAAGTTAGGAAAAGTTTTTTCTTCTTTTATAGGTTTTTTTTGTCACTTCCTTAATCAGTATTTCAGTTCATTAATTTCCAGACATCATTGCCACCTTCATCAGATATCCAAAACCCAAACCCCAAGCATAGGAGATAAATCACGTGTCTCTGAACTTTTGCGTAGGATATTGGGATCTGATACCTTTACCAGTGCAAAATGAACAGCCTGCTCAGCCATTGTGCATAAATTGTTGATGTGATTGGGATAAAACAATGCAGATTTAACAATTTTTGTCCAGTAGACTTGAACTTGAAAGTTTGGTGGTTTATAATGTGTTCTGCTTTATCCCCCTTGCTTCTACTCACCTGCCAGTTTAATTATCTCACAGTTTTAAATAAATCTGTATTTTTTGTTGAATATTATTTTCTATAGGTCTGATTTAAAACTAGGATAATTCCATATGTTTGCAAACTTAGACAAAATGTCCATGGAATAAAAAAAACTCACTTCCATGAAAAGAAAGGTTTGGAAACAATTGTTGTGAGTTGTTTGTGAATCTTGTGCTCATCAGACTTTTTTTTTTTTGTACATCCACTGTGTACCTAAAGGTATGACCGCAACCGATTTTAACAAACCCAGCTTCAGTTATGTGCAAATTAGGGGATAAATAAGGTTTATATTAGCTCATTTTTACTAGATATTTTTAAAAACCCCACAAACAAACAAACAAATCCCACAGTCCTGACAACATAATAAATACTGCCTGCAAAACTACTCAAGATCCTGAATTCAATATTTAGCACACACTGAATTAAATTCCACTTTGACAACCTGGCAAGCAGGATCCAAGCTTATTTGCAAACATGTCTGTGTCAATCATAGTCACTTCATATTGCAGCCAGTAGCCTATGGATTCCAGAAGTATGGGGAGGAAAGTGGACTGACTCGGTGTGGTCTTCATGTGGGAGTGTGAAAGCAATCCTACTTATTGCTGAAATTCCACTATTATTCCTTTGTTACATAATGCAGCGTGAAGAGTAGCTAACTGTAGGGTACAAACTAAAAACTGCAGGGCTCATTAAGCCCTCAGAAATCATCCAGTCTAGCTTCTGCAATGAGAAAGGATTAATTTTTCCCTAGATATCCCCAGAAAATGACAATTTAGTTTCCAAAGTTTCTAATAAAGATTTCAGCACCTTTTTCGGCGATGCTATATAGGTTAGTGCCAAAACCCTTCAAATGATACTGTTTCTCTCTGTATAATATCCACTTCCTCTTCCCTTCATGTCAAAGAATGAATTTAGATTCATTTGTCATGATCCAGAAAAGCCTAGATTTTATTTTTTTTTCTGTCAGTTTTTTAACATTTAGTTTTCTATAGAGGTTTGCTCTTTAGTTTAAGAATACTTCCAGGCACTTGAAGCACACTGATTTATCCAGAATTCTTCAAGGTATCTTTTCTATCTTTATAGATTTTTTTTTTCTGTTTCACACCAGTGATACCTCCTCCATTCTTAGAGAAATTTTAAAGATAAACTTTGACAGTTCAAAGAGTGCTTTGGTGAGTTTATCAGACACGTTAATCAGGCTCTCTGAACTTACATGCTCCTATGCTATCTCAATATTCTTTAAACTTTTATTTCTGGACTTTGCCCTAAATTTCTACTCAATTTTAAAATTAATTTAGTTATCTGGTCACTTTTCCTAGAAAGATTAAACCAAAAAGAAAGTTCTTTGTATCTTCATTATTTTCTTTGTGATATGTCTTTTTTTTCCTTTTATTCCTTTCTTATTTCCAATATATTCTTAAAGTTTTTCTTATTAGTTTTTATGTCTTCTTAATTGAAGCATACTGTTATCAGTATTTCTGATTTTACTCCTGCCTACTTGCACTATTCCTTTATACACTCATTAATTATGTTACATAAATGAGTTATGCAACCACCCTTAACTTGTACTTGTTTTATATGAACGATATATGCACTTCCAAGATACTTAAAATTTACACATTTCTGTAGAGCAGTTAAACAGGATATAATTTCCTAACTGTTTCTGGTGTCATAATGTGACGGTAACTCTCAGTTTTGCTTATTTTGTTTGGATGAACTCCTAAAATATATTTCTAATTAAAGTATAACAGCTCAGAAGCAGATGCCTTCCAGGTTCTAAATAATCTTTTGCTCTAATCCAATTATTTAAACCAAAAAGACAAAATGTTAATTGCAAACCATATTTGAAGGTGAATTCTAGGAAAGGAAGAATGCTAGAGAGCTTGAGGAAGAGCACTGTTCTTTTTATAGAGCAACACATGCTGAGACAGTAATAATGATTTAGTTGGTGAAACTGATGTATTTTATAAAGATCAGGAATGGTTATAGAATTTGATAATATATTCTAAGTTGTCTGCTAGCAAAAAAAAATCATAATAACAGAATACAATTTTTGGATTTTTGGGAGGAAAAAAATTAGAATACAGTTATTTAAAATAGGAAAAAAGACTCCAAATAAAGCTACAAGGTCATAGTTAATGACAGACTTAGTGGAACATAAAACATTGCGAGCAAAAGCTCAATGGTTATGAGAGCAAAACGAATGTATTGGCATAAGTTTTACTCAAGTACTGGATTTGCTGTGATGGTTTCTAAGGTAGGATAAAAAATCAAGAATATAATTAGACATCTGAAATTTGTAATTGGGACCACAGTTTGGTCTTTGGATTAAATGCATACCTTGTATGTACAGCCAAACAAATACAAATGTCTTTGTACTTGAATGGAAGGTATATCTGATATTATAGCACAGAAAAATGGCAAAGTGTGCAAGAAAAGAGGAAGAAATAGAAATTCTTCTCTGTTCACAGTCACTTCAGCAGCAAGGAATAAGTGTAAAAGGACCAAAGAGTTATATGTTTATAAATCCAAGACAATTCTTTGTAGTTGAATTCACAGTCATCCCTAAACTTAAAGTTCTGAGACCAAAGCACTTATTTAAGAGTGAGAATTATAATATTTCAGATTTTGGAATTTCCAAACAGAAACAGTTCAGTTCCTAACTTTTTTTTCACAGTAACCTAGAGGTTTTGTTGATTGAGCTTTTTTTTAATGAAAAATACAAAATAACAGATAAGAGGCACAAATATCCTTCAATTAAGTTGTGTGCCAGCAGCTTCTGGCTATCTTCACAAATAGTGGATGGTCTGCAGTTAAATTACTTTCCACACAACACTATCGTAACAACAACAGCAACTCTAAGCCGAAGAGAAACAAGTTGCTGAAAATAGGGAGCATGATAGGAAATAGACAAGAATGTTATTATTAACAGAAATATAAATAATAAAAGCATATTATTTATGTCTTGTAAAAGCAATGGGAAATGAAGCACAGTCTCTGAACTATGCCCACCTCCTTTACACCCTGAGAAAACAAGCTCCCAGCTCCCCAGCTGCCCCAGGACAGCTACAGGACACAGGATGGCAGAGATCCTCAGTTCTGCCCATGGGAGCTACAACAGCTGGCGTGACCTTTCTACATACCTTGAGGAAAGTTTGACTGAACTTTTCAAGTTGCAAGTACAAAGCTAGGTTTGGAGAAAGATGATGAGTACAACTGCAACTTTAGGGTTACTTATATACTTTTTTGCAATCTTACTTACTTCAAATATTTGTGGCTGTATTACCTCAGCGCATGACAGCTTCTATCTCAAACTGTTTAAAGGGGAATAAAGGAAGTTCTGGAATCATATGCATAATGTAGCACATATTGAGCAAGTTTATTTTTTATCCTTAAATAAGCTTAGCAGAGACACTGACAGGGATACAGAGCATCTAATTTATTATGGGGCATTCTATTTTTTAAAAAAATATTAAATAACTATTATGTCGAACTAGCTTGTTAAAAATAGTTTGTTTGAATTCTAAGGTTATAATTATGGAAACAGAATTCAGGGGATATTATGAGAAATTATTTCCGTTTTTATTTTGATAATGAGCACATGTATACTAAGTGCGGCAAGTCACACTTTTACTCTGCCTCCACATAGTGAGGGGTCCAGATGTGTGAATCTAATTTGTTGTGTTTTCCTGACCCTGAGCAAAGACAGCTATTTGCAGCAATAACTATAGCTATGCAGCTGAAAAGGAAGAAAAGGATGAGAGCAACAGTGGGGAAACAATCCATTTCCCCAGATGGAACTGAGGAGATTTAGTGCCCTGGTAATGCAGCTAAACAGTTTCTAGATTGAATCTGGACAGTATCCAGAAAGCTACAAGTAGATTTATGAAAGCAGAATTCAGTTAGAGACTAATGTAGCTCAACTTAGGACTGGGATTTTGTTGGAGGTTAAGATACATAAATTTGTGCTAGGTGCCTACACTCCTATTAGAGTCAGTGAAAAGTGGGGTCATGATTTGACTGAATACGTGTGTGTGTCCAGGGACATTTGAGATTATGCAGGGTGTTCGGGACAGGTGAACAAAAGTGGCAAAAATGAGGCAAGTGTCCCTCTCTGGAGTAGTGGTCAGAGGCCAGGTGCAGTTATGTAGGAGTAATGGGTGGTGAATAACACCAGATGTTAATGTTTAGGCAAGAGGATCCCACCCCCAGTCCGCACTGCAAAGAGACTCACAACCATCTCCTTCCTCTCTTTATCTCTTCCTCTCTCTTGCTCATTCCCTTTCTGCCTCTCACCTTCTTTCCCTCTCTAATTCAGAGGAGCCAAATAGTTTCAGATATGGCAGTATGAAGTCATTGTTGAACATCACTTGTGCTCTCTAAATGAATAAGAAGTGAGAAAAATCAAAGAGGTGTGTTACTCTGTGTGAGACCCATGGAGGAGTCATAAAATACCCTAGTGATCCCAGATGTGTAAGCAGTATCTATTTCTTTCAGGATAAATACCTGAATGTGGTAGGTTGACCTTCTGGCTGTCAGATGCTCACCCAGCTGCTCTATCACTCCTCCTCCTCAACAGGACAGGAGAAAACAAGATGGAAGAGCTCCTGAATCAAGATAAAGACAGGGAGATCACTTACCAATTACTGTCATGGACAAAATTGACTTGACTTGGGGAAAATTATTTTCATTTATTGCCAATTAAAAAAAAAAAAAAAAAAAAAAAGTAGGGTAAGGTGGTGAGAAACAAAACCCCAAATACCTAAACTGCTTTCCTCCCATCCCACTATTCTTCTCAGCCTCAACTTCATTCCCCCATTTCTGACTCTTCTTCAGGATTCACTGCTGCATTAGTTTTAGTCCTTTCACAATTAAGTTCTTTGGTTTGCAATTTGAAAGGTTCTCAACATGCCATTGACTGAAACAATCACTGGAAGCAGTTAAGGTGCTCTAGGATCTTGACTGCTAGGTAGTGATTGCATAGACAAACATAAATAGTTCTTGAATAGTGAAATTTCGGCATTCTAGGAAGGGAATAAAGAATTTTAATTTCTTCCATGTAATAAGCAATACAACAAAATTATGCCATTCCTTGCAGTGCAGAATGTTTTACTGTGTCTTCATAATCTGCATTGATCCAGGATTCTTCAGTGACTGTTAAGAACTTACCCAAAGTCTTGACCACAGCAGTTTTCCTTTGGGTGCCTGAATTAGCTTGCAGATACATAAAAATTTATACTCACGATCCACAACGATCAAACAGCTGCAGAAGGTCAAGCACATGAAGCACTCCAGTAAGAATAGTATTTGATTTACATTGTCTAAAAATTTCTTTATACAGTGCTTTCTGGCAGAAGATATTATTCCCTCTCTCCATCTCTTTTAAAATGTTTTTGCTCAAGTTACTTTCCTTCTGGGAGACTTTCACACTCTATTTATTGAACACCTGAAGATTAGCATCCTTTCTAGGAAAAGACAAGCAAATCAATGCATCTTTAACTAAACTTTATCTCAAAAAGGCATTTTTCAAAGCTTTCTTTTGCCCACCTGATGATATCTCATAGCCAGAAGAGTTCATCTGCTCCTCCTGATTATTTGTCACCTAAGGTCATGATCCTGTTTTTTGATATGATTATCATTTCCAAAGCAACTAAATTTGATGCCAGAGACTGACCATTAACTGGGTTAGAGAAAAAATAGCAGAAACAGTTGAATTTGCAAGAATTAAAAGATAGAACTTGTTTTCATGTGAAGACCTTTCTAATAAAAATGTAAAAAGAAAAGGTTTCTACTTTAACCTAAAATGGGACCTAGTATTCGAAACTACCTTTCACCATCAGTGAGCTTTTCAACTTACACACCAATCAAAAGCTGGTGTTCCTTTTTTGTCAAATATTTGTAGAAAGTTAAATTCTCATTAGAATTAAAGTATGTCTAATAACATTGATTAAAATCTTCAGTAAATGCAGTTGAAAATAAAACTATAATTGCATATAACAGCAGTGTCAAGAATAATTTACATACATTGGTGGATATGTAAGATTTTAATCTTGCACTTACACTGTATGTACATTTTCAAGTATAGGATACACCTTGATGTATGTGCCTATGGGACACTCTAACAGGATGACATAAGTTTATAGTCCATTTTCTCTACAATCATTCTAATTTTCATGTGGCTTGCAGGTGTAACACTTGAGAGAGTAGAATTCTTACCCGGTAAGAGAACCTGTATTTTTGCAATAGCACAGAATTAGGAGTTTTCACAGTGTATACAACAAAATACACTCATCTGAAACACCAGAAAATATAGTCATGGTAGTGTTTGTCTTGGATACAAGATCATATTGGATTTTACAGGAATGAAAGAGCTGATTAGATTACTACAGCTACTATTTTAAAGGAGTAACAATCAAGCTGCTATTGTAATTTGAGACAAAAGCTCTGCTTAATCAATGACCAATTTAAGCAGAGTTGCCTATCAAACTGAAAAAATAAAGGATGTGATGGTTTTATATTCAGTGCCCAAGAACTGATTCAGAGACAATTCTTTGCTTATCAAAACTAAAAGCAGCACACCACATTATATAAAATATTGATTGACTCTCTGAACTAAATGAGGGATTAGCTGAATCAGTCTAGGTATCCGGATGATACACAAGTTACTGTCTTTCTGGTAAAGATGGCTTCCTGAACATAAAAATATAAAAAAACTTCTCCCATCTAATAATTAGTGTGGAATGTGATAGTGACACAAGGAAGAACATTGCCAGCTCAGTGAGGGAGTGTCAGAACATGTCTGCATCAGCGTAGTGAGTTGTACATGTAATGAAAACTCTTGAATTTTGTGGACTATCAAGTGGGCAAAAAAAAAGTAATAATAATGAATCACAAGCACTTATTCAACTGACAACTGCAGCTTAGTTTCAATTATTTATAACTCTTCGTAATGTGATAATAAATGTTCTGTAGGAGCACGTCCTGAAAATGTAATGAAGTCTTAATAAAATAAAACCTCATTATAGCATTCAACTTCTAATTGTGTGTTGAGAAAAGGAAAATATAATCTGTTTCTATGAACAATATGTTTAACATGTGTCATATTTTTTGTCTGAATTAATTATCATCAATTTTTCTGACTTTTCTGAGTTGTAAGTGTATTATGTTTTCCTTACTTTAAAGAAAATTTCATTTTACACCTCTTCCTTCTTGCTGTGCCTTCCAAAATGTTTCTCTGAAAGTGATAAATATGAATTTATAATACCCTGAATTTAATTTCCTCAGCCCTTCTTTATGCCTGCTAGCTCTGCCCATTCCTCTGAACTTTTTTTCAACTTAAATTTGAATTCAAAAGTAGCATAGACACAAATAGTTATACATGAGTGTGGATTCAGAATTTTTATAGGCACCATAAATCTAATTAGAAATTAGACTCCAAATTTCTTATTCCAAATGCATTTCAAATGCATTATACCAACAGTCCTTCATCTTGGACGTTCAGGTTAGGATTTATGTTGGGCTGCCCTGCCTCAGGGCACGGCCTTAATTTTTCACCTATTTGCTCGGTGCCTGGATATAATCTGAGAGAGTAGAGCCAGTAAGAGAAAAAGAGGTGCTACCGTAAAAAGCTTTAATAGAAAACACGGAGCTGCCAAATTCAGCTGATAGACAGCATTAAACAGAAATGTTCTGCTCCCTTTTACCATGCCTTAGATTCTTTTGTCTGATCAAGATCCATGGCCTGAGGATAAGTACCTATACCTATTTTTCTAGAGGACAAGGTCAGACATCATTTAATCTTTAAAGCAAACAAACAATTGAGGTAAAAAGTAAGACAATGACTAATATTCCCATGATACTCACCTTTATTCTGGCCACACTGAAATACGGTAATACTTTATCACTTTATATATACTAGTCATCAATTTGTAGGAAATACTATCTGAGATTATGAAGTCCTACAAGAACAATCTTCAGCACTTACCACTAAAAGTGATAAGGGCATTTTGTCAACCTCTTATTCTCTTGTATGTGCACACTAATAAAAATACTCCCTGTTAATGCCACTGAACAGTTATATTCTTTGTAGGATGAGAAAAATTTGAAGATCACATTCTATTGAGACTGCCCATTGTACAACCGATACAAAAGGTCACATAGAAAGATATATAGAATGTAAATATCTAAGAGGGTGGACCTATACCTACTCCTTAGTAAGTGCAGGACCATCCTCTTCCTTTGGGCTATGTCAGTACACCTCAGCCAAATCTGAAGCCCGTTATCTTTTATATCAGCCTGATGTGCATCTTCCTTATTCCTTTGCCATCTATTCATTGAAAGAAACAAAGTGATAGTCCCTACAGAAGGCTTTTCTGCTTCTTTTCTGTGAATACTACAGGCTAGTCTGAAATCTTAGAGCAGGAAAATGACATGTAGATTAAAGCCTAGGTAGAATACAGAACCATGTTAACAAAAACTTTTTGTATAGGTAGAGCTTTTTTATCTAAAAGGTATCTTTTGTGCCCTGTTAAGGAACGTGTGATGTCTCACAATCATGGGTCCTCGTTCTTGTGGGGGACTTTAAATTGACAGATGTTTGTTGGAAATACAACACAGCAGAGAGGAGGCAATCTCAGAGGTTCCTGGAGTGTGTGGAAGACAACTTCCTGACACAGCTGGTGGGGGAAACAACCAGGGAAGGTGCCCTGCTGGACCTGTTATTTATGAACAGAGAAGGACTGGTGGGTGAAGTGGTAGCTGGAGGCTGTCTTGGGTGAAGTGATCACAAAATGGTAGTTTTCTGTTCTTAGAGAACTCAAGAGAGTGGTCAGCAGGACTGCCACCTTGGACTTCAGGAGGGCTACCTTTGGCCTCTTCAAAGACCTGCTTGGAGGAATCCCATGGATGGGATAAATACCTAAAGGGCAGGTGTCAAGAGGATGGGTTCAGACTCTTTTCAGTGGTGGCCAGTGATAGGACAAGGGGCAACAAGCTGGAACACAGGAGGCTCTACTTAAATATGAGGAAAAACTTCTTTACCTTGAGGGTGACAGAGCACTGGAACAGGCTACTCAGAGAGGTTGTGGAGTCTCCTTCTCTGGAGATGTTCAAAACCTGCCTGGATGCTTTCCAGTGAAACTTGCTCTAGGTGAACCTGCTCTGTCAGCGGGGGTTGCACTAGGTGATCTCCAGAGGCCCCTTCCAACCCTTACCATTCTGTGATTCTATGTTAGTCATATCTTCCCAACAGCAGCTGAAGGAGTTTTTGTCTTCTTAAGGAATTTTAATATAACAATAGATTCTCTGTACTTCAAAATGATGTATAATCAGTCAATATCATATTCCTAAATTATTTAGTAAATGCACAAAGATAGATCAGACATTTGATAATAACAGAACCTCAGGAGTGGGTAAAATTGATTGAATGCACTTTGAGCATGAATAAAAGAGTTTATGATTTATTGACACTTTGTAGATTAATCTGAGGCCACACTGAGCAGTGAAGCAGAATAGTAAGCCTGATTTGCAGGAATTTTAAGAACAGACCTACAACAAGGAAAAAGAATTAGATCACACTTTTTGACATAAATTATTTTTGGCAACTTTCAGTAATCTTGAAAGGTACCACCTGTAAACAATAGAGGGAAAACCTCTGTTCTTTGTGCCAGATCTTCTAACAGTTCATTATTTCAAAAGACAAAAAAACCCATTGAAAACAATGAAAAAAAGCTCAAACAAATGAAAAATCAAAGAAAAAATAATTCTGATTTATAATGCTATGCTACTAAATTTTTAAATAATCGCTAATTCATCCACTTCTTATGGACAATATGGCTATCTCAGATTTACCACTTCAGTCTTCCTTTATTTGTGATTGCTTGTTTTGTATTTTGTTTGATAATTTGAAGTTGATACATAACACTGGATTTTTGGATATTCGATATGAGGATTTGAATTTTGTAACTTCAGGATTCTTTTTTTCCCCACTTTAAGTCACAGGTCTGTTTTTCTCTCAGTGGATAATAATGAGAAGTTGGATTATTTTTCTGCTGTATACACAAAATGTGTTTAGACAACACTGACAGATATTTCCAATGAATTTTATATTTTCACTTTTTTACTCAATTTGTACTGGTCTAATAGAAAAATATACAAGATAAATCCTTTGTAACAAGTAATGTGGACATCAGGATCCTAAAGGCAGTCATGCAATAACAGTTGTTAAAAATATTTGTGATAAATAAACTTTTTATCTTCTCATAGTGTTGCTGTATAGGCAAGTTCTGAAACACTTTTACCGTGCTGATAGTTAAAAGTAGTCCTCACTGTTTATGTGTATATATGATACACAAGAATATGATATGTAAAAGAATATCTGGGAATTACACACTTAAAATACAGACTGGGAGTTTTCTACTTGGTGATTTACTCAGGATACATGAAGCAACAGATTACCATGCCCCAAAATCCAGATAACAAAACAGTAACTCCACTTATTTCCTTTCTTCATTTTATACAGTCTACTAAGGCTTGCAGGAGCCTTATCTCTGGAAAGAAATGTTGTACAAATCCTATATTATATTACCTTCTACTAAGTCATCCTGGCAAATGACAATTTTCAAGAATTTGGTGCTCTTGATTTGCATTAACAAATGATACAAAGCAATGTAATCTTTCAGTCTCTGTTACTGGAAATGTTGAATAGGTTTTGACTTGGGAAAAAGGAGGATATCACTAACTACTGCAAGATGATACAATAAAGTCATCTAACATACTGGTTTATATGTGGATGTCTGTGAAAGAAAAATGCAGTATATTTGTAAAGGCAGCAGTGAAAGTTGACAGGTTTTGAAGGTAATGTCTGACACAAGAAAATTTGGAAGTTTGGAGAAGTTTTTATTTTATTCAGAAAGATTAAGAATGATTCAAGTAAGAGTAAAAAGACAGAAATCTTGAAAAATAACACTTTAAAAAGTCAGAGAATCAATTAAACACAAAGAGGCTATTCCAAGCAAGAGAACCTTACAAATGAATCGTTTGCTACTTACTGTGGAAAGACAGGACAGGAGAAGAGAAAACAAGACAGAAAAACACATACAATATGGAAAACATGACCAAACAAAGCTGTAGGGTGAAGACTGAGTCAGAGTAAGTTAGTGGTAAAGGCTATATTCAGGTCTAGGATAAGGTGCTCTAGCTCTCCTGGAGTGCATTTCACTGTAATCCTCAAATTCTGAATCTGTCCTCTGGAAAAATGCAATTCATTGGCATATTACATAACTATCACTTATTCCTGGATAGATCTCTTTTGCTTTTAGGGAATGGATGATGAGAGAGGTCTTCACTATTTTTCTTTTTTTTTCTCCTTTCTTTAATATAAAATTACTATCACCAAAGATAGTGTGATGATAAAATTATTAATATTTAAGATTTTAGAAGTCAGAAGTTCATCCTAATTAAAAGAACATTCATTTTCACTAAAAGCTAACAGTCAGTAATTGTTTCCAGCTCCTCACTTCTGAGCTAAGATGACACTGTGTGCCACTCTATAAGCTCCACCAAGAGCCATCTCTCCATATTGTCATATTATTTACTGTTTGATTCCTTCTTAGAATTGTGGCAGTTATCAAACTACTTCAGCAGTCCATCCCTGGGATGGATACCTGGCTTTGTTAACTTGAAATGATTACTTTTCCTCACCTCTTTCTTTTTTTCTGAAACAATATATTGTTTGGGTCTCTGCAGTCACTTGGAAGAGAACAGGGGAGCAGAAGGGAAGATGCAGATAGAATGTTCTCTCATTATGATCCATAAAGATTCTGTTGTACCTGTCCTAAATTCAGTGGTGAGTTGTGTCCCTCAGGGGTCCGTACTGGGACCAGTACTTTTTAATATTTTCACCAATGACATAGACAGTGGGATCGAGTGCACCCTTAGCAAGTTTGCAGATGGCACGGAGTGGTTCAGTTGACATGCCTGTGGGACAGGATACCATCTGGAGAGACCTGGACAAGCTTGGGAAGTGGGCCTGTGTGAACCTCATGAGGTTCAACAAGGCCAAGTGCAAGGTCTTGCACCTGGGTCAGGGCAATTCCTGGTATTGATACAGGCTGGGGGATGAAGGCATTGAGAGCAGCCCTGCACAGAAGGACAGGGAGTGCTCATGGATGAAAATCTGGAGATGGGATGCAATGTGCACCTACAGCCCAGAAAAACAACTGTATCTTGGGCTGCATCAAGAGAAATGTGGTCAGCAGGTCAAGGGAGGTGATTCTGCCCCTCTACTCTGCTCTGGTGACACCCTACCTGCAGTACGCTGTCCAGCTCTGGAGTCCTTAAAAGACATGGACCTGATGGATCATGTCCAGAGGAAGGCCACAAAAATGAGCAGAGGGATGGAACACCTCTCCTGTGAAGAAGGTTGAGAGAGTTGGGGCTGTTCAGCCTGGAGAAGAAGGCTCTGGGGAGACCTTATAGCAGCCTTCCAATACTTAAAGGGGGCCTATAAGAAAGATGGGGACAAAGTTTTTAGCAGGGCCTGTAGTGATAGGACAAGGGGTAATGGTTTTAAACTAAAGGATGTAAGGACAACATTTTTTATGAGGACAGTAAAACATTGGAACAGGTTGCCCAGAGAGGTGGTAGATGCCCCATCCCAGCAACATTCAAGGTCACGTTGGCTGGGACTCTGAGAAACCTGCTCGTTGAAGAGGCATTGGACTGTATGACCTTTAGAGGTCCTTTACAACCCAAACCATTCTATGATTCTATGAAATTGTATTTGCATTATTATGCACATGAAGTCCTCAGATCATCTGACAATAGAAATTCTCTCATTTGACTTCAATGTTTGTGTCCAAAAGATGCTATCAGCAAGTCTGAAAGAGGAAATGGGACAATGTTCCTGTTATTTGTTTGAGGCTATTTTAGTTATTAAATCAATTCACAATTTATATGATATCATAAACAAAGAGGAATAAGCATCTCAATTTTTTTAAATTAAAATAAATAGTTTGATATTAAAATAAACTAAACAGTTTGAATTTTACTTTTGTATGGGACTTAAATGGTAACATGAAAATACTTAATTGTCAGTATAAGAAAGAAAGAATTTCACTGAATTATGATTTTTTTAGGCAACTCTGAACAAATTACCTCACAATAAGCAACTTAAAGTCTACGTTAGCTGTAACCAGATGGCTTTTGCCACAAACAAAGGCAATATCAGCACTTAAAGTGACACAAACCATGGAGATCAGAAGAAAACTCAGACTGCAAGATCATCAAATAGGATAATACTGGATTTTAAAAATTTAATTGATAAAAAATAATTTCAGTATTCATGAAAAATTACAAAAGAAGTAATAATTAAAAGAATTCAGAAGAATATTCTGTACAAAACTAATTCCTGTGAAGTCAAATATCAGTGTCCTATCAATATCTATTCTTTTAAACGTCTGATTCTTTTGAGGTAGAATTAATTAGAATACTGAGCCCAAGGTGAGCTCAGGGAAAGGGATGATTCATTCACCTTTACCATAAAAAATAATGCAAGCTAGAAAAGCTTATAATCCAGTCGAGAAAACCCATATGCACATGTTGCAATGATTTCAAAAAAACCCAATGCAGTATGCATGGCTGTCTTTGATGGCTAACCAAACCATAGTCTGGATGATCTTGAAAGCTCTGAATACTTTTTTGAACAGAAATTATTGGAAACTCCTAAATGGAACAGATTTTTATTCAAAAATGCTGGCATGAAGAAACTGAAAAACTATGCAAATGAAAGTTGAACCAAGATCAGACAGGTAATAGACTGTAGTGTATACTCAATGGAAAATGTTATTATATGCCAACATTGCATCAGGGAGTAGTTATTAGTGAGTGCCCTGAAATCTACTCTCTTATGATTCTTCCCAAGTACCAGTTTGCTGGTAAGCTTTTTTTAAGGGTACATCTGAAGGCACATTCATTCATTCAGTTTCCTTCCTAATTTGCTCCTTTATCCAGCGGGTATCTTATCAATAAACTAGGTAATTGTTTTGCACTAATTGTTATAAATAGTTGTTGATTTTAATTTTAATAATGTTCTTAAGCACCATGAGGATAGCTACAAACTACACACAAATAAACACCTTAATTCAAACTTCTTTATTCTTTATTTTTCTCCCATTGTTACACTGAATTCCTTTACTAACATCATAATTATGTCATATACATCATGTTGGGGAAAGATTTTTTTCTCCTTTTAATGTTTTACTTATTGGCGTTAACAAGCTTAAAGATATCAGCCCTCTGTGTTATGATAGTTGCAATTTAGAAGCAGATGACTATCATCTCACTGTAAGCCTTTCTTACAGATTTATGGAGTCATAAACCTGATGGTGCTTCAGGGGTGTTTTCAAAAGAGAGCAGCTGGAACAACAAGGGAAATGGAGGAAAGCAAAGTGTTGCTGGTTACTGTAGATTTTTTTTCAGTTTTGGAGGGAGAATTGGGATACCTATGCAAGTGACTGATACTTCTGCAATATGGCATATTGTGGGCAATATTAGTTCAAACTTTGCCAGTATTTCTTGCTAATATATTGTTTTTGTGATATACACTCTTGTCATTTCATGCCTCCCTTTGTTGTTGGCAAAGGCTAGCAGTTGTGCCATGGTTTTCTGATACACTGAAAAGGCTCACTAGTGTTTAGGTTCACCTTAGGTGGTGGAAGGTTTAAAAACAATAGCCTGCAACACATTTTGTCTCGTAATACTATTCAAAGGAATGTGAATAAGGCATTGTGTATTTTCATTTAGGGGTTTGGAGTTTCCTTGATAGATTTCGTATACTTATTTTCCCTCATAAGTCAGAATTCTTGGTGGACACAATTTTCTATTTTAAAATTATACTGGTCATGTATGTAGCTTTGTGTTTAAACAATGCTGAAGTGAGTTAGTAACACATTTTCAAAAATTCCCCCAAAATCAGCAGCATAAAAAAGGATTAGAAATGCGATATAAAATTGGAAAGGGACAATAATAATTTTTGTTGGATTTTGAGAGTGATCATATTTGTCTCAGTAGTAAAAACATTATAAATCTTTTTCTACATTACCAGCATTTTTCTATGATAATCTGTATTCTTATCTGATTACCTAAGATGTACAGAAAGGACATCAGTCATTAGCTCTGAAAAAAATGTATTGCCAGGCACATCTTATGATTTTAGAAACAAGATAAAAGCTTTATGACTCAAAGAAAACAATCAAATGCCTTTTTTTATTTTGTAGCCACAAGCATCATATTTACTTAAAAGATTGTGACTATAAAAGCAAATATCTCTTACAGGAAGACAGGACAATAGCTATCAGAGAACTAGGTAGCAAATAGCCCTGAAATTGTTTTCTCTGCTTCATTTCAAAAGCTTAAGGCAAAGAACATTTGACCTTTTACAAATGGAATGGTTTCCTGAAGGTCACGGCACTGTACTGAGTGCTTCTGGTTATGGACAACTTGATGCAATCATTATGAATGGTAAAACTCTTGCTGCTGGCACAGACTTCTGTATAAGGAGGATTTTTAAACCAGTGTCATTTGCTTGTTTGAGTCTTAGAAAAGGTGGAATATGTCTTTCTGCTTCATTCATTCAGTTGCATTTCCAGAAATTTTTCATAGGGGGAGCAAATTAAATGTTGTGATTGTTCTACATGACCCAGAAAGCATAACATCTTCAAGGAGAGAAATGTTAAAGAGAACAAAAAACCCTAGTCTCAAACTTGTCATATCTGTAGTCTATTAGTCCTCACCTTGACATATTAATGAAATATGAAAAATATTTCTGTTAAGCCTTATATTACAACTTATGAATATGTTAATGAATGTCATATAAGCTGTAGGCTATGTTTTTCTCAATGGAAATTTTTACTATTAATCTCAACAGAATAAGACTTGATTTGACTTTAAAGTCAATTTATCTCCTGTACTTCATTAATAATTCTTGTTTGAATACTGCTTTCTTTCCACATAAACAGTATGTAGGTAACTAACTAAAGCCACACTTTTTCATTTTCTTATGAAAGAAAAGATTCACTTTTGCTGTGACCACTATAAAAGTCAAACAACCAGATTGTTCAATAGTAGAGAATATTTGAGAGTACATATATATGTACTGTACTACTTTTAGGAATTATAAACTTATACAGTACCTAATCAATGCTGTCAGGCAACATTTCTTCCAACTTTTTGACTGTTTTAACCACAATTTTATTACAGTAACTTCTCCGGAGTTACTGCAGAAACTCCCAGGAGTAAGATATCTTTTGTTACATGATCCTAACCCTCAAACTGTAGCACAGGTGCTAACATAAGCTCCACAGTGTTAAGGATAACACCAAAGAAAAAGGCACATGACAAAACCAGGAATTTTTAAACATACTATAAAAGATGGTTAGTTGAGACCATAGCAATTTGTTAGAAATTTAAAAGAAATATATGATGATGAATTTCAATTTTCTGTAAAAATATTTAGTTAATGACCAATTATTTTAAGAAGTGTCTGGGAGACCACTGTGAGAGCTTCTCCAGTTTCTTGCTGATGGTGGTTTAGGATTCATAAACCATTCCCTGTATCTAAGTCCCCTAAAAGGCCCTTTCTGGTAGTTTTGCTTAGAGCACTAAGTTCCCCACTAAGCACAAAAATCATTTTACCTGAAAAATGCAGGAAGAAGAGAATTTCTGCTTATGCAACCCCCTGCTTAGGTAGTCACATAGTAGTTATAGCATTTGAACAGAAGTGAAAGAAAAAATTTTCTGTGTACAGTGCTAAAAGTACAATGGAAAAGGACAGTGTCCCATTAGTTGGCTTGCTGTTTTGCAGCAGCTTTTGAACATAAGTTTGTCAATGGATTCCTTCTAAGAAGAAATCTCAGTATGGCTGAGAGGATGGTTTGCATTTGGGTCCATTATCTAAAGGATAAGGATAACATAGTAATGGGCCTCAAATACATGTCATGGTTTCCCAGTCATGTGCATGAAAATAGCAAGAGAAGTGGCAATAAGGACAGAAGCACTGGAAGTGGCATTATCAGTAATAGGCTGCACATTTTTTGCAATGAGGGTTAAACAGTTTTCCAGCGTGTATTGAGTTTGTTAACCTCAGTGCTAACGGGATCACATGCTATACATCAGTCAGGATGATGTGTAACCCTTCTTTTTCAGGTCATTTTTGTTCCAATGTCCTTTAATATTTAGAAAGAGACTCTGAAATAAAGGTATTTATTGAGAAGTTCACACAGATACTGAAGACTAATCCTCAATAAAACACTCAATAAGCAACTCAAGCAACTGAAAGTCAGATGGGGAAATGTTTGTCTCCTTTGCACCTTGTTGACTTCTCTGCTTTTTTGGCTTAGTTTTTTATATCTTCCCATGTCAGTAGTTTTCTTCTTGCATCCTGATTTCTCACCATCTCAACAATTATACTTTGTGTCCCCATTTTCTTATTTAAATGTTTTTAGCAGTTTTACTTATTCCTTCATACCTACTTGCTTAGCAAAATTAAGTCAAAGTCCTGCATTCAGGAGGCACTGAATTAAACCTTAAATCAGGGGCAGCTGAAAATCAGGGCTGAAGGTGAACTGGTGAACATGATGTAAGCTAGAAAGGCCACAGACTGTATAGATACAAAGCTCACTGCAGAACTGTTCCACTGGTCACACAGTATGGATGGGGACAGTGTGATCTGGTATACGCTTTCCTTTGTCAGTTTGTACCTACTTTAGTCTGCACCATCAGGCCTGGGAGTCAAGGCAATATAGATAAGTAAGTTGTTTACTCAAGGTCTGCCTTACTTTAAGGAGGGTCAATGCCATTCTTCTTTCCCCCACTTACTTTGCTAGGTACTGTAAAACCATTGTATACTTAATACACTCCATTTGTTATTTAGAGCACTGAAGTAGCTTCGGCATTGTGAAGAATCATTCATGAAATCTGGCACTTAACTTTTAAGTGCTGCCGTGCTTGGTGTGAGAATAGGCATTTATATATACATTTAAAAATTCATTGTGCATCTCATTGGTGAACACAGATATTCTATGCAATAATATGTCACAAAAACTGTATCCTCAATTTAACTGTGTTCACCTTCTTGTGCTTTAGAACCACATTAGAGTGGTTCAGAAGTCCAAATGATAAGCATTACTAAATGCCACTGATTGCATATGAAAATATAATTCTGATAAAATGGAAGAACATAGTTACACTCCTTAACAGGTTGGAAAATACAATATTAGAAACTGCAATGATTGAAGAAACAAAGCACTATAAATAATTTTACGCGTATGAACAATTCATTTAAAAGACTAATTAAGTAAAAAAATTAAAGAGTAAGATAAAGTGTTATGTTTCCTAGTTCATGGGATAAAAATCTCAAGGCTAAAATTTCTTTCTTATCTTTTCTTGGTTGCTTCACTCAAGAATTAAAGCATTTATATCCCAAGTGATCTTTTACACCTTGTAAATTATAACCCAACGTATCATGAAGGTCTTTTTTTATCTTAAATGAGTAAAGTTAAAAGATATGTGTTTAATCTGAATTATTCTGTAGATTCTTGGAAAAATAATGCATGTTTCTTTCAGAGAATCCAGTCCATGAGTTACAAGGAAGATTATTTTGGGGGGCTTTTTTGGTTTGTTTTTTTTTTCAAGTGAAGAATCTCTAGAGGATATAACAATGTAAAATGTTCTACAAAATACCATGTACTGCAGTTTCTTCTCAGTTCAACACACAATATAATTCCTTTGACAAATGCTGTAATTATAATTAGTCATTTATTGTTGTTTTAATTAGAAGTAACAATGTTCACCGCTTTCTGCTGTGACTACCTCCATAAGTTATGTCTGATGTATGATCTATGACAGTAAACATTAATATGGAGCTATCTGATAGACAATCTCAGCTTTCCTGTCAGATGGGGTAGTTAGAATAGGCACTTAGGAAAAATATTATTCCTACATGTAACTGGCAAAAGCAATGTCCATTTAATTCTTAGAAACAAGATTGTTACAACTACCAAATGGAACTAATAACTGCACAAAGAAAAGGTGAATTATCTGGTTGTTGTGTTTTTGAAGTGTTACAAGTACTTAATCATAGCTAAAATGCATGGATAGGTTGCTCAAAGGTCTCTATACTTCTTATTTAATTTAGCTTAGTACAAAAGTAGTTTTGCAGAAAACCATAATTATAATAGGAATATTACACTTCTGTATTCAAGAGGCTTTCAGCATTTTCATTAAATACTTCTGTTTTCATGGATTTCAAAATGGGCTACAATATCCACTCTGGTCATAATCTGCCACGTATAATATAAGGGAAAAAACCCTCATAATTTTAATAGAGAACTTAAAGAAAACACACAAGATTTCTTAGTTCCAGAAGATAAAATGTCAGAAACATCCACAACTTTCTCTCCTAAGAATGAATTTTATATTGCTTTTGTAGTTCATTCTCAGTAGTTCTAAAAAAACCCCTGATCAAAAATATCACCAAATAAGTGGAAAACTGTATGGCCTTTATCCCACAAACTGATTTAAAGAGAAAGCACTTAGGTTAATATTCAGGGTTAAATATAATTCCACTAATGGCCGTGAAACTTTTTGCCAATAACTTAGTGATGCACCTGTTTCATTCAGATAGAACAGTTTACACGACTGCAGTTAGTATACAAATTTTTTATGTTGTAAGAATGTTCTTATGTGCTCTATATTTACCTTAATACTACATTCTTTTTACTAGCAAATATTGTAGTGAGAAATAAGACAGAAAGCAATTGGAAAATAATGAAAACTTTATGCATCATTGCCCTAACTCAAAACTGGCTTTAAATCATAAAGTTTTATTAGTTATTTCTGACTCCACTAACTAGTCATTCTACTTGCCATTCCATATGATGGAAATGTTCTCCTGGTCTTCAAAATGGAACTAATAAACATAGGTTTAAATGGTTTTTTTTACAGATCATTGACATATCCTATAGGCATATCCTGTGCCAATCATTTACTATAGGAGATGTCCATAGTATAGGTTGTTATATTGTAATATTTTTGATAGACTGATATTCAGATGATGCATATGCTGAACTTGATTTGGAGCTATTACTCAAGCAGAAATAAAATCCTGCTTTTACAAATATTTCTAAACTAGTTAATTGCATAAAAAGAATCCTGTCCTTCAAGATATTACCTAATCATTTCAAAGCAGTATGGGGTAGGTGTGTAATGATGACAGGACCATGGGCTGTGAATCAGGCAGGCTAGTATAAGATGTCTCATCCTTCAACAAGTAATGGAAACAATACTTTCTTCAGGAACTTCCACATCTGGAATTTCCACTGGCTGTTAACTCTTCTGGTTAGCCTGGTCTCCTAAATCAAGTTCAGCAGTAGCAGGCTACTCATCTTGAAACAATTACAGCTCAGTAGATGAGTATAAACATCCCACACCCAGCTGGAAATTGAATGAAAATAAGTCAATAAACAGGTGGAGTTAGTGGAGAGGGGGGAAAGTAGCACTGTATGGAAACTGCAGGACAGTGTAATGCATTTGTACCTTGAAAGTGGGCAATTAAGAACTCCCACTGACTATTTGAGCATTCAGTGTGGAAACTGTTTGCAGGACAATTGGTGAAATATCTGAATTAAATGGAAATATTTAAATCCTGGATAAATAGTTTTTGGGTTATATTTGGTTTTGTGATAGTTCTACTGGGCTAGCCCTTAGCTAGCAGCCAACACAGCTGTTCACCCACTTCCCCCCAACCCCCAGGGGTTAGGGGAGACAATTGAGGGGCAAGGATAAGGAGGCTTGTAGGTTGAGATAAGAACAGTTTAATAATAGAAATAAAAGAAACTTAAAATAATACTAATATTAAAATAATAGTGATAATGATAACAGTAACAAAATATGCAAATGAGGGACACACAGTGCAACTGCTCACCACCCACCGACCAAGCCCAGCCTGTTCCCAGATAAGGATCCCAGAGGAGTGACAGTCCCAAACTGAAACCACAATCCCAGAAGAGCGAGAACCCGAGAGACAACCAGAGAGACCTAAAAGAGGCAGAGCCCCTCACTAATATATTGGACATAACTAAACGCCAGTTTAGTTTATTAATTTAAATATTCCTCACGCCCTCAGATCTTACGCTTCTGGACTATCAAAACACGAAGTCCTTCACTTCCAGGTAGAAAAATGCAAACACTGGTATGTTATCAGTGTTTCTCTCATAACAAGTCCCAGATCGAAAGCAAAATGCAGCACTATTCTAGCTACTAAACAGAAACCCAGCTGTGTTCCAGCTAAAAACCAGGACAGGATTTTTGTTTGTTTGTTTGTTTTCTTTATCATACAACAGATCATCTAGGATCCTGTAACACCATGAAGAGTAATTGTAAAACCAAACACATGAAGTGTAGTATCATGTATCATGACTGATATTTGTCACATGAAGGCTCTTTCGCTGCTGGCTTTCTGTCCATCTGTTATTACAGTGCTAAAAAAGAACTCCCAAACCCCTCACACTTATTGTATTTGAACTGCTTGTTTAAAGTGGTACGCTTTGTGGTTAATTAGTTTTTTTTCTTTGATTCCTCCAGTCAGGCAATAGGCTTAGCTCTGATGATTTTGGTTCTGTTAAATTATTGTTTCTATGAAGTGCAAATTAAACAAGCAAACAGCTAAGGAGGAAAGCTAAAATTGTGATAAATGTTTACAAAGACATGTAAGACTACATTCATAATCACACTTTGATGAAAAGAAAAAGGGGATCTTGAGGTAACCATTTTGTATCTTGGCTTTACTACTACTGTGCTGCCATCCAGCAAGACCTGGACA